>NW_020174042.1:291063-302223 GCF_003031525.2 Neophocaena asiaeorientalis asiaeorientalis | reverse complement strand
AATTTAAAAAACCAAAAAAAAAAAAAAAAAAAAAAAAAAATCTTTCTTAGGGAGAGAACCGTCAAGTTTAGAAAAAATTACTGTTTGGCATCATAAGTTAGGGCACTACTTTAGTCATGGATTAGAAGGAGGTACAAAGGGATAGCTAATGTAATTTTCATTACAAATAAATAGGAGTTTAGGAGAAGCTGAAACCTGTGGGAAAGATGAAATTAGGAATTTCTAGAGTCAATGATGTAACTGAAGGGGTTGTAAGAAAAGATACTTAATATACAGTTCCTTAAATCACTGATGTAAAATCCCTCTCCCTCTCAGGCTATGTATGTATGTATGTGTTTGTGTATATGAAACGGACAATCAACTGACTGAGCCTTAAACGAAGAGAAGAATCATGGATACATGAGGCTTAATTGGGATGGGAAATTACAAGGAATCAGAATCATAAAGTCAGAAGCCATAGCAATCATGAAAATACAAGTCCATGGACATGTTTAGGAATCTTGGGAACAAGTAAAACATACACTTTTAATTGCCATCTAGATAAACCTCGTTTTATTTTCCATTTTCAAGTAATATTTAGCTGGAATTTCATTTTTATAATTTTGAGCCACTTGAAAAATGATTTCTTTTGCATATCACCATCCTCTAATAATATATTGCTGGGCTTTGTTTTCTGTAGGTTTTTTTTTTCTTTCACATCCCTCCCCCCTCACATGTCTGACCTTACTCCTTAATGACAATTCAATATCATTGGTTTTAGCTGTCATCACAATCTTAATTAGTTCCTGTTTTTAGTCTCTCTGTGCTACATGCTTTTGTCCATGATGCCACCAACTACCTTTCTTAAAATTTTAAATCATCTTTCCCTTTTTAAAAAAACTATGATAGCATCACTTCATAGCAAAATATTTTGATCTTTGCATTTTTATACTCAAGGGTATTTTGACTTCACTGTTTGACCCTTTGTTTTGTCTTTGCTCTGTTACTGGTGGGGAGAGTTACAACACCTTATGCAAAGCAATAAAAAGATGGGTGCAGAACAGAGTGAGTGGTAGAACATGTGCAATCTGGTCAGTAGAAACACTCCTAGGACATCTGAAAGCAATTTGGCATATTTTTCTCATTGGTTAATTACCACCTCAATCATAATGCATATTATTGGCATCTGTCTTTAATATAAAGTAAAATGAACAATAACCAAAACTTCTCATTATAATGAGTTCTGCAATATTTTTACCCTCAACCATTAAACATCTCACACACACACAAATTTATAATGGTAAAGTTATAAAGAGTAAAATTTGAAACTGAAAAAAAACTAAGTGATGCATAAAATTTTAAAATATATTTACAGAACATTAAGTAGGATAATGAAAATATAATAAATGGAAATGGTTTAATGGAAATGGTTTAATACATTTTAGTAAAGATTGATCAGTGTTGATACATATCTTTTTTTGGTATATATCTTAAGCATTAGGCTTGTTCTTATTAAATATATATTATTAACATGCTGTCAGGGTCAGAATGGTATGTCTGTTATCTGGTCATTCTCCTCATTGGTTAAAGAATTGCTTAAAATAGAGAATTCAAATTACTTTCCCAGCTAGCCTCAGTCAACCTCCCCAGCAACATTCCCTAATTCCTCCCCAATTCCTTAACATAGTCCTTAGGACCCACACTGCAATAATCATATTGAGGGTCTTATTTGTATTTTCACAATCTTGCACTTTATAGTTCCTGAAACATCTCTTCAGAGCCTCTTCATCTTCCCTCATTTTTCTGCCTGGCAAATACTTATTTACCCTGAAGGTTTGGTTGACCTCCATGACCACAGTCAGATTTGATCACTCCTACCTTAAGAGCATAGTACTGACATGATGGTATTCCTTGGACAGATGCCCATTTCTCAACATATTCCATCTATCAGTAATCATCAATTTAATAAAGGCCAAGATTTAAGAACCAAGGTTTACACATTTGTATATTCCCTTCAATATTTTTCAAATATTTTGTGCACGTTCCAAAAATTTTGCTAAATAACTAAAAAAGCGATATAGTAGAAGCCTTGAAGAGCTTCACAATGAATTACCATGTACCCTAATTTTCTTAAGCTCTTTGTACCCTAGAATTTATTTTTGTTCGTTTGTTTTGTTTTTCTCATTTTAAAAACGATGATGGTCATACCAACCTCATAGAATTGATATATACATGAATGTATGTATGCAAAGGACTAAGAACTGTGATTGGAATAAAGTACACATTCATAAATTCAGATATGTAAATTAATTTCATGTCTTGAATATTTACATCAGTCCTAACTGGAAGTAAGAATACACAAAAGTTCTTGAACTATCTACCAGCTCTGGGATTTCCTATGGCTGGTGAGTAAAAGGCAGACATGTGAGAATTGTTCTGCTTTTGTTTACATATCCTGATACATTGTATAATGTGATTGGGATTTTAACATTCATGTAAGCTGCAGTGGTAACTTCCATGTAATGGACTGTGGCACTAAAAATTAGAGAATTCAATTGAAAGGAATTATGGTAGTGTTGGCTGTTTTCAATGAACTAGTTTGAAAGTTAATTATTTTTTTAATAGCTTTACCAAGAAAGTAACTCTTCAGGAAGCTTAAAAAGCATAATTTCTCTGACTGCTTTTCATCAAAGTCCTTTTACTCCCTGTTGTGCTGACCTATTAAAATGAGTATTGAATCACATGTTGAATGCAGAACTTTGGATAATTCTTTGCTAACAAGTAAATAAAACATTTCAGGGATAATCACAAGGTTTTATTTCTGCCAGGTAGGGGCTCTCACATTTGACAGTTATATCTTAATGTCAAACTGAAAGCAGACATTTACAGTGATTACTCAGTGCAGGAAGGAAGGGGACCTTTCCCTTCTAGATTCTTACCCTTTAAAAACACTCCTTCACCTGTCTCAGTTTTTGGCAAGGAAAGTCACTATGGCCAGTTTTGTGGTTGCTTCTCCGTACTTGGTAGTAGTTGTTCTGGAGGAAGGAAAGGAGGAATATACTTCAGTGAAAGAGGGAGACTTATACTGGTGATCACTTTTTATGAAAGAGAAAAAAGATGTTTGGACTCCCTCAGTTTTGTTGAGCGTGACCTATAACAACAGTAATTTAGAAGACACTGTTATTAAGGCAATTCTATGACACTGTAAGGAGGGTAACACAGGTATCTGTCTTCAGGGAGGGACAATAGTGGTGGAGGTTATGATATAAACAGAAATAGACATAGTTATATTATTTCCAAAATAGTATCCCTCAACTTTTAAAAAAAAATCAGTTTATGAACTAGCTTATAAACGTGTTTGCACGAGTGGTTTTGTAAAGGGATTTATTTGAGAATTCATTCTTTCAGCAATCTGTTTTGTAAGAGGCAGTGGCATATATAGATCTTAGAGAAGAAATGTAACTATCCTAAAACAGAGGTGAGGACGAATACCACAGATTGCCCTGGAATGGAATAACAACCAGATTTGAAGTTTATAAATGTTCTGGAAATTGATCATGCGTCTTGGCCTCTGGACATTTTCCAGACCCTTCCAAGACATATCTCTCCAGACAGAGGTGTAGCTGGCTTCCTATTCTCCTATGAGGTGATGTAGCAGGAATATGGCTTGTCTGCCAATCTGCTAGATCCATATGAGACATCAGTTCAGAATAGAACAATATGCAGGCAACATGACGAAATCCACACAGGAGTCTGGTTTTCAGGGCCATCAGTAGCACCGGAGGTTTTACTGTACAGTGTCCAGCATCAGCATCGTGAACTGCAGGGTAGTGCCCAACATAAGGGCAAGGAGGTCATAACTGGAACAGCCTTCACACCTAACTTTGTGATCCTACTGATGAGTCTGAGAACATTTAAGTGTCTTCTAATAAATCTATTGTCTTCTTAAGCTAGTTAGTGGTGGTTCTCCTGCAACTAGAAGCCATGATACACGGAGATAGCAACAAGAACTCATACTTCTCCCAATTTCTAGAGCATATAAATGACAGTGACCCCAGCTTGAATGATATTAACTATGTATATATAAATGAATAGAGAACTATGTGATACTGAATGCGAACTTCAGAATTGCATTATTTCAAGGTCCTGGTGAAAGTAGTCCTTTGGACAAGTCATTTAATCATTGATACGGCTTTTTGCAGCTCAGAAATTTGCTTTTAAAGTAGCAAAGTAAATAACTCCCTAAGCCCGTAGTTATGAGGGTTAAATAAAATGATTTTTAGAAAATGATTCAAAAATACCTGGAACACATACAGCACTCAGCAAATTTTGGTTGCCTTTGCTGATGTAGTAATAGCAATAATAGTAGTAGTAGTGGTGGTGGTGGTAGTATGACCTGATAAAAGTTTTTTGTTACCTCACTTATTCTCACAGAAGCCTCAGTAAGTAGTATAATTTCCAGTTTTAGTAATGAAGAATATGATGTTGAAAGTTTAAATATCTCATCCCAAATCATACAGATTTGAAATAACAGTCGACATTTCTCCAAAACCTGTGTTGCCCAATTCCCCATATCGCTTACCCGAGTCAAAGGCCGGCAAACACAAAGGTACGAGTCAGGATGCATCAGTGGTCAAAGCCTGCATGAGTGAAGAAGGAAGGCTCAAGAGTCAGGGCAGGTGCCAATTTGTCCCCAGAACTGGAGATCAATAGTTTTTAGAGGACCGACTATGCTCCATGTACTGCTGTAAGCTCTTCCTAGGTATCGTTTCATTTAATGACCACAAGAAACCAAGAAGACCAGTTTTAGAGTGAATTATCAACCTTTTACAGGAAAACTGAGACATAGCCACTTTTGCAGGGTCACAGAGCTTGCAGATGCTTTAGCTGGGAACTGAAGCTAAACTGACTTCCAAGTGAGTCTGTGTTGATTAAGCCAATGTTTTATCATCTCCACTTTGCTCTGGTTAGCAACTCTTTCTCTGGTGTCAGACTGACCTGGATTGCTGTGTGTGGTAGTTAAGAAGTGACAATATGTGAACATTTGCATTGTTTAAGGGGTTTGTTTTTGTCCTTTTGCTTGTTTGTATTTGTTTTATTTTTTGGTGTTCTTTTTCTCTTTGTTTTTAAATGGACATCAGAACTCTCTTTGTTCTCGGAATTGTTGGTTGCTGAGGTCTTTTGATTTTGCTCCTAGGTTTTGAGCACCTACTATGAAGAAAACAACTGACAAAATGTTGATGGAGTAACATTACAGGGAAAAGTTGTAGGGGAGAGAGAAATGTGGCTGTTCCCCACAAGAATGGGAGGGAATAGTCTTGGGCATGGGGTGGGGGGTGGGGGGGGATGGAGCAGTGGAGACTGTTTCCCTGATTCTTGACAGTGCCCAAGGTAGACAACCAAACCTGGGTCTGTGCAGGGAAGCAAGGAGATAAAATCCTCGGCCTCACAAACAATTCTCAAAGCTCAAAGTTCAGGCTTGGCAAGGAAGTAGTGAAGAGTCATTTAAGTATGTGAATAATGACTTATAAAGTCTAATAAATAGGAAACACAGTAATACTCTCTCATGGTTGTGTATGTGTGTGTATATTTGTGAAGTGACATAAAATCTAGGGAATGGAGAACACAGTACTTGATAATTTCAAGTACTCGTACATTTTAATGATTATTATTGATATTTCCATCATGAATTCTTGTTTCTGTGGAATGGATCATATTAAAGAGCCAAGAATAAACTTGTTTAATCTTATATATCTTAAGATTATAGATGTTAGTAATTCTTATATTTCTGTATATCTTAAATTTATTTATCACTAAATATCCCCCCCTATTTTCTTTCCTGACTGGTTGTCTTCTCCCTATGTTCTCCCTAGACTATAGTTATCAGTTTAAATGGAACCTAAATTTTACAAGAAAAATAGCATATGTAGAAAAACTTTGCGAGAAGAGTAAAAAATAACTTTGTTTTTGATGCTTTGCGCTAAGTTGATGTCTATATATATGGTGGCAATAAACTGACTTTTTTAGTAGTACAATTTCTGTCCAATTAAAACATGCTTAAAATATGCTTATTAGCATGTGTCTGAGTTATGTATGAATAAATGCATACAAATCTTCCATGTGTTGTACTTGGAGCAGATGAAACTAATAGGAGTGCCTACAGCAGGTGAGAAATAGTCTGGCTGCAGTTCAACTACAGAGTGCACATGATTCTTACTCGTAAAGCCTTCATGTCATTAAACTTATTTATTGATCCTGCTGTCAAGGCAGCAAAGAAGAGTAATTTTAAAGCTCAGAATGAAAAAAAAAAAAAAAAGTCCCTTTTCTGATAGACTGTGCATATCCAGTGCAATCCATTTTCATATGTTCCCAGTTCTTGATTTCCTTATATGCCCAGAAGTAATGTAACCATAAATGAGATAAATGCATGAAATATCTTCTCTGCTTTTTCAGTTGATAGTATCTTGTGTTTAATTCATTTATCAAAAGTATTAGTATCAGGAAAGGAGAAAATGTAGTAAGTCAGTGCCACATTAAAAAGATAATAAATGCTTAATTTTATCTTTTGGTATCAATTTGTAACTTTTTTTTTAAAGAAGAGATTGCTAATAGGAAAGATAGATATTATGGTGATGATTAAAATGATCTATTCCTCCCTGTTTTTGTTTTTATTTTTGTTTTGTCTTCTTCCTGTATACTTTATTTTCAACTTGTGGAATCTACAAAGAAGCAACAGCAAACAGCCATGTTAACTAATTCCCTATCTCTTTGGAAAGGGGGATTTTTAAAAGTTAGCAATCATGACCTGTGATTTGAAATATAATATGAATTGTGTGTGTGTTGATTTTTTATTTGACTGGGGTTTTTCTTTAGTATTCTTTACTGTAACTTTCTGTGCAGGTTTTAAATACAGTTTTCATTTAGGACATTGAATTTTCTACTAACTTACAATACAGTACTGATAAACTGCACTGTTATTTCCTTTCCTTGTGCACTCATTTATGTATTGAGAGCGCTGAAAGATTTAATATATCAGTTTAGTATTTTTAACTGTCACTGAATTTGCTACAAATGTGGGGTCTTCATTTTTTGATTGTGGAATCGTGCTACAATTTCTATGCTCTTGCTGGCTTGATCACTCTCTTCCATGATGGATCCAGAAGGAGCAACACCAGGTAGCAGATATCTGCCCTAGGGAAACAGCTAGGTATGTTCCCTTTTATGCTTCTGGACTCTGTTAGTGTTTGGTAATGATGGGGTTTCAGACTTTCTCCAAATTTTTCTGCTGAGATGCAAGTGTCTCCTTCTCTACAATGTTATTCTTATTGAACCAGTCAATGATTTCATTACACTTGTAGAAAATCTTCTGTTTGTCCTCATCATTGACATTGCCTTTGATATTTTTTTTACATTCGACGATGGCTTTCACATTGAAGATGTAGGATTTAAGAAAATATTTAGAAGAAACCTTGTGTCTCTGCTTCTCGTTTCAACTTTGTGTTTCTTAGCCTTCTGACTTGTACCCTCAAGGTCTTCCTTGCTCAAAGGACACTTGTCATTTGTGGTGGCAGTCTTGTTCTTTTTTCCTGTATTGTTATCTGCATACTGGGATCTGAGATATACCACAGGAAATGGGAGTATGCCTATGAATTAAAACGTGCCAAGCAGGTTGTCATAGCACATCACCCTTTATAAACTAGAATAAGTGCACTGAGCTGGTTGAGTAAGTTGTGAAAGTCTGTGAGTGGGCACACTGATATTGTGTTGATCATGGTGATTATGACGCCACCAGGGGTTTCAATATTAATGGAAAAAGTAGTGATATCCAAGAGCAGTGAACCTTGAACATCCTCAGATTTGTCCCTAGATAAGATCACTGCCTGGGCAGATGTATCATGAACAATAGCTCCATAGGGATTGATGTACCTGTCAATTGTTTTCCCTTGAAGAAGTCTTGCAGAAGTGTCTAAATACTAGAGATAGGTATATAATCACCCATCACAATGAGGACATATATCTCTGACTTGTCTAATTTGACATAGTGAATGGCTTTCTCCACAGAGTCCAGAATGCCACAGGTCAGCATTCAGTTTTTCAAACTAGCACAGATAATTAATGTGTGGAACTCAACCCTCTCTTGGAGAGAATCAATATCAATTTTGACCTGCTTTTGTTTCGTTACACTGTGCATGTTTACAAGTAGTATAGAGGCTACAGTCATATATCTTGCTCTCATGAATATCCTTCTTATGCTTGGACTTGAAATCTGCAATGAAACCTTCTGTTTGTCAAAGTCTTCTCCATATAAGCTTTAGTCTTCTGCTATAGGTTTGACCCAAAAGATTCCATAGTCAATAGTGAGGATTTGTACATTTTAAAGTACACCTTTTAAGAAAAAAGGTCACCATATGTATTTCACCACCAGTATCTTATTCAAGCCATAGCAGCAACCAATAGCTCTTTGATACTTCTGAGAATATTAAGAGAAGCAATAGGATTACCTTCTTTGGAAATCTGTTGGTGGCAGTCATTAATAAACTCATGCTGTGGCAATAGCACTTGTAAACAGTCTTCCCAAGGTAGGCTTCTGTGGTTTCTTCATCTTTGCTAGAATCATAGATGATACCTCCTCTGGTTAGAAGCTTTTGGATTCTCCCTTGTATTTCATCTGGACCATAGGCCTTCTTGCATCATTCACCACCAAGAACGGCCAATGAGTCATGTCAGACATGTCCAGACATGTCGGGACAACAGCATTTTCACATCTGCATTCAAACTAACACAGTCTAATTCTTCTAAACGTATCACCACTTAATTGAAAATGTTAATTAAGGTAATAGTTTCAGGCGATCTACCTAATCATTGGCAATTATCTCTACTTCCCATGCTGGCAGATATCCACACAGGAATAGATGGTGCCATTATCACTGGCAACTGCGGGTACCTCAGACAAGTTTCTGAGTGTAGGTCTAGGTCAGCTTATTGGAGAAAGTAGTTACTGAAGCTGTTGCTATGTTCAAGGGGAGCTCTATATTTTTTAAAAGAAAACGTACATATCATTTTCTTCTGAGAGTGAAGAGGATATTTATAGTAAAACAAACAGCCAGTCTATTACAAATTATTCAAATTAGCACTGTTTATAAACATTCAAGTGAGATTTTTGATGATATTCCTTCCAATTATTTACATCTGAATATGTCTGGATAGATATAAAGTATAAAGTAAATATAAATTTACATATATGGAAACCTAACATTCTACTGTTCTTGAAGTTTTTATACACAAAAATATATCATGGGGAGAGAAAGAAAAAGAGAGAGAGGAGAGAGAGAATTTCCTTACTCAATTTAAGTGTCTTCTTACACAGAATTGCATTATTTTTAAACATCTTTATTGGAGTAAAATTGCTTTACAGTGGTGTGTTAGTTTCTGCTGTATAACAAAGTGAATCAGCTATATGTAGAATTGCATTTTATATGTGAGCTGATTAATCTGGCTCTCACTCATGGACATTTTTTATATTTCTAATTTGGTTTACTATAAACAATAATGAAATGACGTTTTTGTGTAAGTACATCGGTTCACTTGTGTAATTATTTTCTTTACATTGATTCTTCAAACTCTCATTGCTAAACCAAACTATATTTTATATTTAAATATTAAATGTATTGAATTACTTAATAAATATTGTAATTACTACTCCAAAGAACAAATCATAAAATATTTTTTCTTCATAATATATCCAATACTAGAATTTAGCTATATGTTTTATTTTTCTTAATTTTTAAATTTTTTTAACATCTTTATTGGAGTATAATTGCTTTACAATGGTGTGTTAGTTTTTGCTGTATGACAAGATGTATCAGCTATATGTATACATATATCCGCATATCCTCTCCCTTTTGTATCTCCCTCCCACCCTCCCTATCCCTCCCCTCGAGGTGATCACAAAGCACAGAGCTGATGTCCCAGTGCGATGCAGCTGCTTCCCACTAGCTATCTATTTTATGTTTCATAGTGTATATATGTCCATGCCACTGTCACTTCGTCCCAGCTTACCCTTCCACCTCCCGTGTCCTCAAGTCAATTCTCTACATCTGCGTCTTTATTCTTGTCCTGCCCCTAGGTTCATCAGAATTTTTGTTTTCTTTTTAGATTCCATATATATGTTTTAGCACATGGTATTTGTTTTTCTCTTTCTGACTTACTTCACTTTGTATGACAGACTCTAGGTCTATCCACCTCACTACAAATAACTCAATTTCGTTTCTTCTTATGGCTGAGTAATATTCCATTGTGTATGTGTGCCACATCTTCTTTATCCATTCATCTGTCAATGGACACTTTGTTTGCTTCCATGTCCTGGCTATTGTAAACCGAGCTGCAATGAAACTTGTGGTACATGACTTTTTTGAATTATGTTTTTCTCAGGGTATATGCCCAGTAGTGGGATTGCTGTGTTGTATGGTAGTTCTATTTTTAGTTTTTAAAGTAACCTCCATACTGTTCTCCATAGTGGCTGTATCAACTTACATTCCCACCAACTGTGCAAGAGGGTTCCCTTTTATCCACACCCTATCCAGCATTTATTTTTGGTAGACTTTTTGATGAAGGCCGTTCTGACCAGTGTGAGCTGATACCTCATTGTGGATTTGATTTTCATTTCTCTAATGATTAGAGATGTTGGGCATCCTTTCATGTGTTTACTGGCAATCTGTATATCTTCTTTGGAGAAATGTCTCTTTAGGTCTTCTGCCCATTTTTGGATTGGGTTGTTTGTTTTTTTGATATTGAGCGGCATGAGCTGCTTGTAAATTTTGGAGATTAATCCTTTGGCAGTTGCTTCATTTGCAAATGTATTCTCCCATTCTGAGGGTTGTCTTTTCATCTTGTTTATGGTTTCCTTTGTTGTGCAAAAGCTTTTAAGTTTCATTAGGTCCCATTTGTTTATTTTTGGTTTTTATTTCCATTTCTCTAGGAGGTGGGTCAAAAAGATCTTGCGGTGATTTATGTCATGTCATAGAGTGTTCCGCCCATGTTTTTCCCTAAGAGTTTTGTAGTGTCTGGCCTTACATTTAGGTCTTTAATCCATTTTGAGTTTACTTTTGTGTATGGTGTTAGGGAGTGTTCTAATATCATTCTTTTACATGTAGCTGTCCAGTTTTCCCAGCACCGTTTTTT
>NW_020174042.1:203880-290760 GCF_003031525.2 Neophocaena asiaeorientalis asiaeorientalis | reverse complement strand
ACATGACTTTTTTGAATTATGTTTTTCTCAGGGTATATGCCCAGTAGTGGGATTGCTGTGTTGTATGGTAGTTCTATTTTTAGTTTTTAAAGTAACCTCCATACTGTTCTCCATAGTGGCTGTATCAACTTACATTCCCACCAACTGTGCAAGAGGGTTCCCTTTTATCCACACCCTATCCAGCATTTATTTTTGGTAGACTTTTTGATGAAGGCCGTTCTGACCAGTGTGAGCTGATACCTCATTGTGGATTTGATTTTCATTTCTCTAATGATTAGAGATGTTGGGCATCCTTTCATGTGTTTACTGGCAATCTGTATATCTTCTTTGGAGAAATGTCTCTTTAGGTCTTCTGCCCATTTTTGGATTGGGTTGTTTGTTTTTTTGATATTGAGCGGCATGAGCTGCTTGTAAATTTTGGAGATTAATCCTTTGTCAGTTGCTTCATTTGCAAATGTATTCTCCCATTCTGAGGGTTGTCTTTTCATCTTGTTTATGGTTTCCTTTGTTGTGCAAAAGCTTTTAAGTTTCATTAGGTCCCATTTGTTTATTTTTGGTTTTTATTTCCATTTCTCTAGGAGGTGGGTCAAAAAGATCTTGCGGTGATTTATGTCATGTCATAGAGTGTTCCGCCCATGTTTTTCCCTAAGAGTTTTGTAGTGTCTGGCCTTACATTTAGGTCTTTAATCCATTTTGAGTTTACTTTTGTGTATGGTGTTAGGGAGTGTTCTAATATCATTCTTTTACATGTAGCTGTCCAGTTTTCCCAGCACCGTTTTTTGAAGAGGTTGTCTTTTCTCCACTGTATATTCTTGCCTCCTTTATCAAAGATAAGGTGACCATATATGCATGGGTTTATCTCTGGGATTTCTATTCTGTTCCATTGATCCATATTTCTGTTTTTATGCCAGTACCATACTGTCTTGATTACTGTAGCTTTGTAGTATTGTGTGAAGTCCAGGAGCCTGATTCCTCCAGTTCCATTTTTCTTTCTCAAGATTGTTTGGCTATTCGGGGTCTTTTGTGTTTCCATACAAATTGTGAAATTTTTGTTCTAGTTCTGTGAAAATGCCATTGGCGGTTTGACAGGGATTCCATTGAATCTGTAGATTGCTTTGGGTAGTATAGTCATTTTCACAATGTTGACTCTTCCAATCCAAGAACATGGTATATCTCTCCGTTTGTATCATCTTTAATTTCGTTCATCAGTGTCTTATAGTTTTCTGCATACAGGCCGTTTGTCTCTGTAGGTAGGTTTATTCCTAGGTATTTTATTCTTTTTTTTGGATTGGTAAATGGGAGTGTTTCCTTAATTTCTCTTTCAGATTTTTCATCATTAGTGTATAGGAAAGCAAGAGATTTCTGTGCATTAATTTTGTATCCTGCTACTTTACCAGATTCATTGATTAGCTCTAGCAGTTTCTTTTTTCTTTTTTTTTTCTTGCGGTACGCGGGGCTCTCACTGTTGTGGCCTCTCCCATTGCGGAGCACAAGCTCCGGACACGCAGGCTCAGCGGCCATGGCTCATGGGCCCAGCCGCTCCGCGGCATGTGGGATCTTCCTGGACTGAGGCACGAACCCATGTCCCCTGCATCGGCAGGCAGACTCTCAACCACTGCGCCACCAGGGAAGCCCGAGCTGTAGCAGTCTCTGATAGCATCTTTAGGATTCCCTATGTATATAATATCATGGCATCTGCAAACAGTGACAGCTTTACTTCTTCCTTTCCTACTTGGATTCCTTTTATTTCTTTTTCTTGTTTGGCTAAAGCTTCCAAAACTATGTTGAATACTAGTGCTGAGAGTAGGCATCCTTGTCTTTTTCTTGATGTTAGTGGAAATGGTTTCAGTTTTTCACCAATGAGAAGGATGTTGGCTGTGGGTTTGTCGTATATTGCCTTTATTATGTTGAGGTAAGTTCCCTCTATGCCTACTTTCTGGAGTGTTTTTCTCGTAAATGGGTGTTGAATTTTGTCAAAAGCTTCTGCATCTATTGCGATTATCATATGTTTTTTCTCCTTCGTTTGTTAATATGCTGTATCACATTGATTGTTTTGCATATATTGAAGAATCGTTGCATTCCAGGGATAAACCCCACTTGATCAAGGTGTATAATCCTTTTAATGTGCTCTTGGATTCTGTATGCTAGTATTTTGTTGAGGATTTTTGCATCTATGTTCATGAGAGATATTTGCCTGTAGTTTTCTTTTTTGTGACATCTTTGATTTTGGTATCAGGGTGATGATGGCCTTGTAGAATGAGTTTTGGAGTGTTCCTCCCTCTGCTATATTTTGGAAGAGTCTGAGAAGGATAGGTGTTAGCTCTTCTCTAAATGTTGGATAGAATTAACCTGTGAAGCCATCTGGTCCTGGGCTTTTGTTTGTTGGAAGATTTTTAATCACAGTTTCGATGTCGGTGCTTATGATTGGTCTGTTGACATTTTCTATTTCTTCCTGGTTCAGTCTCAGAACGTTGTGCTTTTCTAAGAATTTGTCCATTTTTTCCAGGTTGTCCATTTTATTGACATATAGCTGCTTGTAGTAATCCCTCATGTTTCTTTGTATTTCTGCAGTGTCAGTTGTTACTTCTCCATTTTCACTTCTAATTCTGTTGGTTTGAGTCTTCTTCCTTTTTTTCTTGATGAGTCTGGCTAGTGGTTTATCAATTTTGTTTATCTTCTCAAAGAACTAGCTTTTAGTTTTATTGATCTTTGCTATCATTTCCTTCATTTCTTTTTCATTTCTTTCTGATCTGATCATTATGATTTTTTTCCTTCTGCTAAATATGAGTTTTTTTTGTTCTTCTTTCTCTAATTGCTTTAGGTGTAAGAATAGTTTGTTTATTTGAGATGTTTCTTGTTTCTTGAGGTAGGATTGTATTGCTGTAAACTTCTTAGAACTGCTTTTGCTGCATCCCATAGGTTTTGGGTCATCATGTTTTCATTGTCATTTGCTTCTAGGTATTCTTTGATTTCCTCTGATTTCTTCAGTGATATCTTCGTTATTTAGTAGCCTATTGTTTAGCCTTTGTGTGTTTGTTATTTTTTACAGTTTTTTTCCTGTAATTGGTATCTAGTCTCATAGCATTGTGGTTGGAAAAGATACTTGATATGATTTCAGTTTTCTTAAATTTACGAAGGCTTCCTTTGTGACCCAAGATACGATCTAACCTGGAGTGTGTTTCATGAGCACTTGAGAAGAAAGTGTATTCTGTTGTTTTTGGATGGAATGTCCTATAAATATCAATTATGTCTATCTGGTCTAATGTGTCTTTTAAAGCTTGTGTTTCCTTATTTATTTTCATTTTGGATGATCTGTCCAATGGTGAAAGTGGGGTGTTAAAGTCCCCTACTATAATCGTGTTACTGTCGATTTCCCCTTTTATGGCTGTTAGCATTTGCCTTATGTATTGAGGTGCTCCTATGTTGGGTACATAAATATTTAAAATTGTCATATCTTATTCTTGGATTGATCCCTTGATCATTATGTAGTGTCCTTCTTTGTCTCTTATAATAGTCTTTATTTTAAAATCTACTTTGTCTAATATGAGTAAAACTACTCCAGCTTTCCTTTGATTTCCATTTGCATGGAATATCTCTTTTCCATCACCTCACTTTCAGTCTGTATGTGTCCCTAGGTCTGAAGTGGGTCTCCTGTAGACAGGATATATACGAGTCTTGTTTTTGTGTCCATTCAGCCGGTCTATGTCTTTTGGTTGGAGCATTTTATCCATTTACATTTAAGGTAATTATCTCTATGTATGTTCCTATTACCATTTTCTTAATTGTTTTGGGTTTTTTTTAGGTCTTTTCCTTCTCCTGTGTTTCCTGCCTAGAGAAGTTCCTTTAGCATTTGTTGTATAGCTGGGTGGGTGGTGCTGAATTCTCTTAGCTTTTGCTTGTCTGTAAAGCTTTTATTTTCTCCATCAAATCTGAATGAGATCCTTGTTGAGTAGAGTAATTTTGGTTGTTGGTTTACCCCTGTCATCACTTTAAATATGTCCTGCCACTGCCTTCTGACTTGCCGAGTTTCTGCCGAAAGATTAGTCGTTACCCTTATGGGGATTCCCTTGTATACTATTTGTTGCTTTTCCCTTGCTGCTTCTAATATTTTGTCTTTTATTTAATTTTTGATAGTTTGATTAATATGTGTCTTGGCGTGTTTCTCCTTGGACTTATCCTATATGGGACTCTCTGCACTTCCTGGACTTGATTGTTTATTTCTTTTCCCGTTATTAGGGAAGTTTTCAACTATAATCTCTTCAAATATTTTCTCAGACCCTTTCTTTTTCTCTTCTTTTTCTAGGATCCCTATAATTACAATATTGGTACATTTAATGTTGTCCAAGAGGTCTCTGAGACTGTCCTCAATTCTTTTCTTGCTTTTTTTTTATTCTGCTCTGTGGGAGTTATTTCCAGTATTTTATCTCCCAGGTCACTTATCTGTTCTTCTGCCTCAGTTATTCTGCTATTGATTCCTTCTAGCGAATTTTGAATCTCATTTATTGTGTTGTTCATTATTGTTTATTTGCTCTTTAGTTCTTCTAGGTGCTTGTTGAACATTTATTGTAATTTCTCTATTCTAGTTCCAAGATTTTGAATCATCTTTACTATCATTACTCTGAATTCTTTTTCAGGTCGACTGACTATTTCCTCTTCATTTGTTTGGTCTGGTGGGTTTTTACCTTGCTCCTCCATCTGCTACATATTTCTCTGTCTTCTCATTTTGCTTAACTTACTGTGTCTGTGGTCTCCATTTCACCATCTGTGGGTTCATAGTTCCCATTGTTTTTGGTGTCTACCTCCAAGGGGTAAGGTTGGTTCAGTGGCTTGTGTAGGCTTCCTGATGGAGTGAACTGGTGCCTGTTTTCTGGTGGGTGGGGCTGGATCTTGTCTCTCTGGTGGGCAGGACCATGTCCGGTGGTGTGTTTTAGGGTGTCTGTGAACTTTATTATGATTTTACGTAGCCTCTCTGCTAACGGGTGGGTTTGTGTTTCTGTCTCGCTAGTTGTTTGGCATAGGGTGTCCAGCACTGTAGCTTGCTGGTCTTTGAGTGGAACTGGGTCTTAGCATTGAGACAAAGATCTCTGGGAGAACTCTTGCTGACTGAGATTACATGGGCCAGGAGGTCTCTGTGGTCCAGTGTCCTGAACTTGGCTCTCCCACCTCAGAGTCTCAGGCCTGACACCATGCCAGAGCACCAAGATCCTGTCAGGCACACAGCTCAGAAGAAAAAGAAGGAAAAAAAGAAAGATAAAAAAATTAATAAATATATAAAAATAAAATAATTTAAATTAAAAAACATTATTAAAATAGAAAGGTACCAGGATCTTGGTTTGGTTGAGAGCAATGAAACCAATAAACAAATCCACCAATGATAACAGGCACTAAAAACTATACTAAGATAAACATAAAAATCAGAAACAAGTCAGTCACAGAGAGCAAACCCCATGTCTACGTTTGCTCCCAAAGTCTACTGCCTCAATTGTGGGTTGACTTGTTGTCTCTTCAGGTGTTCCACAGATGCAGGGTACCTTAAGTTGATTGTGTGGATTTAATCCGCTGCTCCTCAGGGTACGTGGAGAAATTTCCCTTTCCCTTCTTTGTTCGTACAGCTCCTGGGTTCAGCTTTGGTTTTTACCCCTCCTGTGCGTGTAGGTTGCCTCAGGCTTTTGTTCCCACCCAGACAGGATGGGTTAAAGCAGTGGCTGATTAGGGGGCTGTGGCTCACTCATGCCTGAGGGAGGGAGTGGTACGGTAGTTATAATTTGAATGAGGGGTGAGCCTGCAGCAGGCAGAGACTGGCATGACATTGCAACAGCCTGAGTTGTGCCATGTGTTCTCCCGGGGAAGTTGTCCCTGGATCATGGGACCCTGGCAGTGGCGGGCTGCACAGGCTCCCAGGGTGGGGTGGTGTGTGTAGTGACCTGTGCTTGCACACAGGCTTCTTGGTGGCTGTAGCAGCAGTGTTAGCATTTCATGCCCGCCTCTGGTGTCTGAGCTGATAGCCACGAGCTGAGCTTTTGCCCATCTCTGGAGCTCACTAAGGTGGTGCTCTGCTTTCTGTGGGCAGACAGGGAAGGAATCCCCTGTCCTCGTGCACCCTGAAACAATGGTCTCTTGCCTCTTAGGCAGGTCCAGACTTTTTTCTGGACTCCCTCTCAGCTAGCTGTGGCGCACTAGCCCCCTTTAGGCTGTGTTCATGCAGCCAACCCCACTCCTCTACCTGGGATCTCACCTCTGAAGCCTGAGCCTCAGCTCACAGCCCCCGCTCGCCCCGGCGGGTGAGCAGACAAGTCTCTCGGGCTGGTGAGTGCTGGTTGTCACTGATCCTCTGTGTGGGAGTCTCTCTGCTTTGCCCTCTCACCCCTTTTGCTGTGCTCTCCTCCGTTTCTCTGAAGATTCCCCCCCAACCACCCCCCGTCTCTGCCAGTGAAGGGGCTTCCTAGTGTGTGGAAGCCTTTCCTCCTTCACAGCTCCCTCCCAGAGGTGCAGGTCCCGTACCTATTCTTGTGTCTGTTTCTTCTTTTTTCTTTTGCCCTACCCGGATATATGGGGAGTTTCTTGCCTTTTGGGAAATCTGAGGTCTTCTGCCAGTGTTCAGTAGGTGTTCTGTAGGAGCCGTTCCACATGTAGATGTGTTTTTGATGTATTTGTGGGGAGGAAGGTGACCTCTACCTCTTACTCCTCCACCATCTTGAAGGTCCCCCTAGGTATATGTTTAGACTTTATCACTCCGGTGGTTGAAAAATCATACCTCATCCTTTTAATTGTCTTTATTTTAATACTAAAGATGTTGAACTTTTTTTTTAAGCATTTCTTTGTTCATTTGAATGGTCCTTTTTGTGAAACAAATGTTTATGTACTTTGAATATTTTCTAGTTTGGTGATGAACTTTTTCTAACTACTCTGTGGTTGATTGGCTTAATATTTCTAGTTATTTAACTCCCTTTTCCTTCCATGAGGTTTGTTTTTACCCTCTCTTCTTAAATCAGGCTTGACCATGTGATTGGCGTTGACCATGGAATGTGACTGAATGTGATGGGTGGTGCTGTGGAGCAGAAACCGTAGGAGTCATTTATAGCCCAGCCATTGCTCTTTCTCTCTGTGCTACAGGAGCCTTTTCTCCTAGAGAGATTTACAGTGTAACACAAGAACAAAAGAAATGTTCAATCTAAGCCATAGAGGTTTTGGGGATTGTTCTTTGATGCATTATAACTTTGCGTAAACTGATTGATAAAAATTCATAAAAAAATATTTCTATACATTATGGACAGCAATTCTTTAGGTTTCTTTATTGGGCTTTTGTTTTCCACACAGCATTTGCTTCCAACAAACTCAGCTACCAATGTAGAATTAAAATGCTCATTGAATGTAAGTTTCCGGTACTTCAGTCTTCATTTTTAGATTAGTACACAGTCTAACTTTTTGTTCCAATAAGTCTATGGTATTTAGATTTTTAAAAACTTTTTGACAAGATAAGTATTCATTGTAGATATTCTGTCTGATGATAGGTATACATTCATGGTTCTCTTTAAAAATTACAAGTAAACTGACACCTAAAGGAAAAACAAATAGAAAGCCCCATGTTATTTAATATCACTATAAAATTTATTTTTGTAGGAAAAGGACACATCCTTGGTTTTCTTTCCTCTCCAGCTACCTCATTTGCATCTCCTTAGGTATTTTTTAAATACTTCCGCTGTAATCTGCTGGGCCAAATTCTCCTAGTTTTATAGGACCCAGTTTAAGCTTTACTTTTTCATTAGTACACTTTTTTTCCCTCTGTATTCTCATAAATCACTGTAGCACTTTTAGCTGGTAATTGGTATTTAACATTTTATTACAAACTGATTTAATGATAACTTGGTTCGTATTCACATTATCTTCCTAAAAATGTAATATCCCTGATGTCAGAATTCAGACCTTAATCTAAAGCACTCAAAATACTTAGCATAATACTAGACAGCGAAGAAATGGTCAATAAATTTAAGCCTTAAAACAGATGTATACGTTCTTCATAGTTTCAGTCTCATCACAAAGAAAATAGTCAGCACACTATATGTTCACTCCTCATTCTAACTCATTTTTCATCCTTCAAAGTATTAAGTAAAAAATATGTGTGATAAATATGGAGGAAATAGTTTTATGACTGATTGAGAAATGACAGTAGTCATTAATTGGATTTGATCAAAAAGGGTTCCTACCAATTCAGCTTCATTATTTTTATTTTATGTAACAAAAATTTATCAAAGTAGGCATAACACCAAAAATTGTTATTTATGTAAATAACTCTTTATCATTTTATCTAAGATAACATAGTCTTGTAAAAGGGAAAAGCAATATGAGAAGATTTGTTATCTTAAAATTAAAGTGAACTTACAATAAAATATATGCTAGAAATAAGAAAATTTAATAATAGCACAAGGAAAGGACAATGGATAATAATGTTAGGGTAATATCTTAAGTTAGTATATCATATTTTCGTTATTACCATCTAAGTTACTCAATCTTATTAAAACTAAGTTAAAAATTGAAAAAAATAATTTTAAAATATTGTTTACAAAGACTTGCACAATATTGTTGAAGCTTAATTTCAATAGAAATTTTTAGATACATCTCTTTGAACATCACATGCAAATGTCAAAATATTGACTCAGTGAGAAAATATATGAGAAGGTATTTGGGGCATTAATTTATTTTCATTTGAATTGACTCAGAGTGAAAGTCAAAATATTTGTGTTTAGGAAAAGAAAGTAACTGCAGTTTTTGTTCCAAAGTAGTTCATTTAAATAGAAGCCTCCTACTTATGAGTGGGCTGTATTCTAAATAGTGATGTGTAAATCAATTATTTGAACATTGGAATGTATTTTCCCTTGCTGTAATATAATAAATGGTGGCTTTGTTACTTATATAAACAGTTCCACAAACTCAGGGTGTGAATATAGTTAGACTTACTTTTTTTTTTTTTTTCTTTATAATTAATTGGCTAAAACTCTGCTCTGTTAAAGGGGTACCACTGTGAAATATAGAGAAGATGAGAAAAATAAGACTACAAACTGGGATGAAACATTTGTAAATCACATGTCTGGTAAAGCTCTTTTATCTAGAATCTGTAAAGAACTCTCAAAACCTAAGCTTAAAAAATCCAGTTAGAAAATCTGAGAAAGAGATATGGATGGCAAATAAACACATGAAAATATGTTTATCATCATTTACCATTAGTGATATGCAAATTAAAATCACTGCACACTTATTCAAACATTTAAATTTTTAAGAATGTGACAAAACCAAATAGTGGTGAGAAAATGGATAAATTGGATCGTCCATACATTTCTAGTGAAAATACAAAATGGTACAGGCAACTCTAAAAAATAATTTGGTAGTTTGTTATAAAATTGTACAGGTACTAACCAGACAACTCAGCAGTCATGTTCTTGGGCACTTATCCCAGGGAAATGAAAACATACATTCACATTAAAACCTGTACATGAATCTTCCTATTGGATTTTTGTAACAGTTCCAAACTGGAAACATTTGAATATCCTTCAGTGGGTAAATGTTTAAATAACTGTGCCATATTCACACCATGGAATTCTAGTCAACACCAAAAATAAACACAATACATGTAATAATTTAGATGGATTTCTAGGATATTATTATTGGTGGAAAACAATTTCTGAAGTTTAAAAACCATGTATTTTCATTTGTATAACATTATATAATGTTCTGGAAATTCTAATGGTAGAGAACACTTTAGTAGTTGTCAGGAGACAGAGACTAGGCTTGTAAATATAAAGGGTTAGTATGAGGGAGTTTCCTAGTAGTGCTGGAAGAGTTCATATGTATGATGAAATTGTTTGGAACTATGTACCCATAGTACTCCAACACCTGGTGGCTCAGCTCTGCTCTTGACAGTATTTACTCCTATCAAATAAATGTATTGAGGGGACATGCTGGTTGTCTAAATATGACTGTTTATAGTACAAGCATATAATTGAACTGCAGAAAGATTAACTCCTAAAAAAAGTGTACATGATATCACCATACAAGTTATGTAGCCTCTGGGGGGAAAAATCTTTCAAATTGTCTGAATATAATTATTACCGAGAAGATGTGAACTACCTATTCAGAAGGGGGAAACAAATGAGCAGCAATGCAAGATTCTGTAAACCTACTCAGAAGGATGTGCATGATGTTTATTGCAACAATATTATCTACAGAAAGATTGCTAATAAATATTAAATCAATAACGTGTGATTAAATTAAAAACATGCTTCTGAAGAGTATAATATCCTGTAATTAATATACTACTAAGAAGATATATGATCTGATGTTGCCTTGATATCGAATTATTCATTTTAAATAAAACTGGCTTGACCTCCCATCTCTGTCCTGTGAAAAATCTGATACCCAGTATAGGATGTCTACTAGTGGCTTAAATTCTCATTTCCAAGGTCTGTTCTTATCACTTTCTTGTTCCCATTTTAATAATAATTGCACTTCCAGTAATGCCTGTAGCCTTCTCTATGACTTATATTTAGCCAGATGTGAAACACATACCCACTTCCAAGATTTATTAAAAATACTGGGCACATTCTTTCTAGTATAATTTTAGATTTGATAGAAAATATAAACCATAACAATAAAAATACAATATAAAACATTCCCCATTCTTAAAAAGTCCCTGGCTGTGTATTTCCACAGAGGATTTCAGTGGAGTTGCTTTTCTTTCTTGTTATCTCTCCTTCTCTTCAGACTTGTTTTTCATCTCTGCCCATTCAAGCCAGGCCTAGAGAATGTTACTTCTATATGCATCCATATGCGTTGGACATTTTTCTGAGCAGAGGTATTTCTCTTCATGAGAAGAAATCTGCAGTGGTCTCTTATTTGTTTGTTTATTTCCTATCTTGCTGTTAGGGCATTCTCAAACAAGAGCTGTAGTTAAGTGATGTAAGCCATTTAATAAAGGTCACATTTGAAGTGCAGTAGCTCCAGAATTAATAAATACTCCAATATGTGAATAGAGAGTGCACAGAATATGCATATCTATACAACGGGAAATGTATTAGAGACTGTGGCAAGAATTTTTAACTCAGTACAGCAGATAAATGGAAAAAATATATATTTATTCATCACTTTCTATGTGCCAGGCAGTGTAAGAACATCACCTATTTTATTTTTTAAATCTCTACAACCACACTCTTCATTAATATTACTGGCTCTCTTAACAGATTTGTGAAAACTGGAACCCATGGTCCTATACCTAATAAAATAACAGAGCCAAGAGTCTAAAAATTTTATTCTGATTACAGAGTCCACACTTGTATCCATAAATCAGGACTTTTTGGCTCTTTGTGAGAGTATTTCATTGATAAGATGGAATTTTTAAAATATTTTATTTCATGGAATCCAAAATAATTACCAAATGTTTAATTAGCAAGAAAAAATTTATATTATTTTAATGTGATATCAATTATTTGTGTAAGATCTGTTCTACTCTGCAAAGTCAGTATATAACCTTCCAATTCTTTAAGGGAAAGTAATTTATATGCATTTCTCCATAGTAAAATATGCAAAGTCTTCAGGAAGACAATTAGAAACTGCATTGAGAAATGCATGTTGAGTAACAAGAAACATATTGAGAGTGTACAGAAAGTCTTTCTTTTGTATATATTTTATTCCCTTCTTTTCTCTCACACACTTTATTATTACTTCTCTAGCTTCTAAATAAGATTGATTGGTGAGTTGATTACAGGGGTGCCTGAGCACAGATTGTGGGAAGTCTTAGTGTGACTCGCTATGCCATAAATCAAACAGCGGGTGAGTGGGAAACACAGTTCCTTGACTCACAAAATATAATAATAAAAATGTAAATAAACTAGCCTCCTTTATTAGGAGATAACCAGTATCAGTAATAACTCTGATAATATATAGGATTCAGTTACACATTTTCCTTTTATATACAAATTTTAAAATATTTATAATATACAAGCTATTATACTAGGCAGCATGGGAGATTTAAGTGTGAAAAAACAAGGTACTTGTCAATGACATCACCATCAAGTAGAGGAAATAAAATTGAGCACTATAGCATAGAGTAGAAATTAACAGCAAATGTTTAAGATTATTTGGAAGAGAAGAAATTTATGTTTTCTGAGGTAATGATTTGAAGAACAGAGAAAGATTCTTAGAAGGGGCTTCCATGCACATAATGATGAAAAACAATGGCATTCAAAGTGGAAATAGCAATGTGAGTATTGATCCTCCCATTTTCACAACAAAACAGGCTTCTTCATTTCCTTACTCTCACTCAGTGTGGACACAATTTAGGCATCCATTGCTGTAAATACTCTTTTCATTCATCATTCTTTCCATCCTGTTCTTTTGATTCCTTAGTATGTGCCAGTCACTACAATAAGCTCTGGGAATAAAGAAGAGAGAGCCAAAGTCTCTGTCCTCAAGGAAATCTTAATCTAGAAAATCTTTTTCCATGTCAGAAATGCCTCTTCAGTTTTCCCTCCTGTCCATTTCGTGGTCACTGCTTTAGTATATGTTATCATCACCTGTTCACAGAACTATTTTGACCAACAATTTCTTAGACTTCCTCACTTTACACCCACCTGTTGTTGAGGGTTTTCCTTGGCGCTCTCTGTTGGCAGGAGAGGAAATCAAGCCATACTGCTGAAATTAGGCAATCACTGAAAAAGTACATGGACCAAAATATAGACGACAATTATGTGCATAAATGATATCAGAATACATGAAAAAATATCCACATTATAATGTTCATTTCAGAGCTATTTATAATGGTGGAATAAAAATATTATTCAAATCTCCATCAATACTATGGTGATATAAAAAATAGTGCATAATCATTAAAAGTGATGATACCATTTATAATTTCTGACCCAGAAAAGATGTCCATGATGTTTTTTTTTTTTTTTTTTTTTTGCGGTACGCGGGCCTCTCACTGTTGTGGCCTCTCCCGTTGCGGAGCACTGGCTCCGGACGCGCAGGCTCAGCGGCCATGGCTCACGGGCCCAGCCGCTCTGCAGCATGTGGGATCTTCCGGACCGGGGCACGAACCCGCGTCCCCTGCATCGGCAGGTGGACTCTCAACCACTGCGCCACCAGGGAAGCCCTCCGTGATGTGTTTTTAAACGTGTGTGTCTATATGTTTGACAGAGATGAGAACCCTGAAGGAATATGTTTTAAATCACTAAAGTTGGTTACTGCTGTGTCAAGGAATTATGGTTGGCAATTGAACATTCTTTCTAAGATCTTTATAATAATTCATCAAAATCCTAATATAAATATATATTGATTTATATATAAAACAAATATATTCATATTATAAAAATGGAGTTTTTACATAAATAAAGATTAAAGCAACACTATTTTGTATAGTCAATGATATAACATTGGAGGTTATGTATACATAGGAAAATATACTTAGCAGTTTTTTAATTTACTTATCTGTATTAGAAAAAAATTCTGCCACTGTTTTTGATTAGATTATCATAATTGCATATTAAAGACTTTCATGGAGCTGGCCTAAATTGCTCAGCAAATTATAGGCATTATGATTTAGTCAGAAGTCTACTAGATATAAAAACTTGAAAAAAGATATTTTTACAGATTTAGGCTGTGAAGATCTCTTTATTTCTCCAAGGAGCTTATAAATATTTAAAGATAAAAAGGCTCTTTAACTGTAACAGATGATTTAGGTAAAATATTTGAAAAAACATTTAAATGATAAAATTTTCTGACAGTGATCAATAATACCAGGTTTCACATAACCGGGGGGTGGGGGGGGAAATTAGTGTCAGTCAGAAGTTTAGGTAATAATATGGGATCACAGTATTAATATTCCTGGGGATAATTTTTTTCAAATTGTGTCATATTTTATCTGGGTTATTTTATCACAGAGCAGAAAAGTGTAATTTGTAAAGAAATCCTCATGAGGTGTTGGGAGGCTAAAAGAATCAAAATCTGAGTATACAAAGAGCCAAACAAGATCTACATGAACTTCTATCAATCCTCCAGTCCTTTTCATAGTTTACATTATTGGGTGTTTTATTCTTTTCCCATCATTCCATTCAATTTAACTCTGGGTTATACTTGGGATTATGATGATCTGGTTAGATTCTAACTCAACAAACATCATAGTATTCTTCGACAACTTCCTTCCTTAGTTAAAACTCGACAGTTTCCAAGTTCAATTTTGTCTCCCATAACGACTTCCTCACTTTCTTTCATGACTTTTGCCACTGTCATAACTCAAGCCCCTCTCTTTTCTTTCAAGACCTCAATGACCCACACGTTAAGTCACTTGGCATTGTCCCACAGTTCACTACATATTTTTTTTCTTTCTGTTCAACTTCAGTCATCTTTTTTCTACAGTGTCTAATCTTCCATTAATGCATTAATGCTCTCCAATGTATTCTTCATCCCAGACATTGTAGTTTCCGTTTCAAGAAATTTGATTTGGGTGCTTCTTTTTTTTTCAGTAGCTCTAACTAAGTTTTTAAAATATATGTAATACAGTTACAATACTTGTTTTAAAGTTCTTATCTACTAATCTAACATCTGTGTCAGTTCTGGATTGGTTTCAGTTGGTTGCTATTCTCTTCATTATGGTTGATTCATCAAAATAGAGACTATATCCTCCCAGATGAAGCTCAGCCACAGAGAACTGAAGTGATATGTCGGATTGGTAGAGTATTCAAGAGTAATATTCCATGAAATACGTGTGAGGAGTTCTGTGTGATCTTGGAGTGGTTTTGGAAGACTATTTGGTTGAGGAAAGGCTAGCTGGCTCCTCCCTTAAAGTTCAAAGTGCTTATTTTCCCTGATGGCAGGACACATATCATTTGAATAATAATGAAAAGCAGAAGAATTTATGTTCCTCACTTTTCTGTTGAATTTTTAGCACAATAACAGCTTGAGGAAAGACATACAATGATGTTCATTTCAAACAGTAAAACATTGAAAAATTAATTTCTAACTAAACTAAAACCCAATTGTGTGCATAAAAATGGTTGGAATATAATGATTCCTTGGCAAGTGAGAAAATGGGAGGACTTTGCTGAAGAAGTGTTTATCATTTGTCTTTTGTTTGCACATTTATTTCCTCCCTATATGATTCTGATAGACTGCATCAAGGATATAATTCTCTTTCTGGTGCTTGCTTTGATGTTAACCCTACAAACAGAAAGGATAGTGTATGTTTCTGTATAAACAGGTCAAAGATGGCCTAGAAATTAGTTCACATTATGCTGTCACTTACATCATATTACAAGATTCTTACAATAGCTAAGGTGTCAGCATTGATGTGGACTCACTATGCCCATTTTATAATTGTTAGATGTAAAGTTTAGAAAGGTTAAGAGCTTGCAATCATAAGATAAATCTATGAAGGATTTATAAACAAGCCCAGAATTTCCAGTTTCAAATCCAGTATTCTGCCCTCTGCCTCAGCCATTTTTTTAAGTTTGCATGTTAGAGGCAGTAAGACTTCTACTGTTTTAGATAACATCAATGAAATACCATAATTGTACTCTTGATTATGTTTAAGACACAAAGAAACTTTAGTCTACATTCATTATTTTTAACTAAAAGTTTCAGTTTGAATATTAATTTTATTTAAATAATGTTCGTAGAAATTTTAGAGAGAAAATTAAAATGACTTTATGTGCAGAATACTATCTCCATTTGCTTTGACAACTCTTAGTTCATGTATGCAAAATAAGTCTACCTTTTTGTATATAAAATTAAGATGCAATGCCAGGATATCATTGACTGCTTAATTAAAGCAATTAGGATTGTAGTGAATCATGGCACAACTTACCTTAAGAGGTGTGAGCAGACTACGTCACAGGCTATGATACAGTAAATAGTCATTGAGTTCAAAATACTTCCCACATAATAAAACATAAAGCAAATTTGAGTGCTAAATTTTCATTCATTCTTAACATTGTAGATGCATTTAGAAAAAAAGAAAAACCTTAGAGGTTACCTGCTTTTCAAGACTTGACTTGGTGCACATCTTATAGAAGGACTTCCACATGCTGACTTATTACTCAAAACAATGAAGTCCCCAATAGAAAGCATTTCTTTGCTTGGAGTGTCCTTTAATGTACCTGTCTTAGGAACCTTTGGTGGTGGTAGGTAGCTGGCTGAGGGTTCAGGGAGATAGACCCTACCTGTGTCTCTTTCTATTAGAGAGCTATTATTGCCTCTCTCACCTTATCTGAGAAGAGATTAGAAGACTGGTCGCATTGCATTAGCATGGACTTTGAAATGACAATCTCGGAATCAAATTCCAGTCTCAGCATTCATTTCCCGGTAAATTAGGGCAGGGTGCTTAATTTTTCTGAGAGGCAGTTTCAGCAGTGATACAGTTATATCTGCCTCATAAACAGGAGTAGATCCAGATTTTATGGGACCTAAAGCAATACTTTTGGGAGTGCTCTTTAAGGAAAAGGATACAAAATAGGAATGGTTGTGAATATTTATTTAGAATTAACAAGAAAAAGCACAATAGAAACTTGAAGAAGCTGACAAATTCATCATACATTAAAAAAAATTCAACTCTCTATAATTAACTGCCAGACATATCATTTATTGTACTTTGGCTTTGGCTATATATTCTCGATTATTTCTTTATAACACTTTTAAATTATTATTTTCTTTAGAGAGAATGCTATTCAATATTTCCACTAGCATGGTTGATTATTTTTAAATTAATAACGACAATTTACAAAAGGTTCTTTCAGTTTCACAAATAAGTATTGATTATGTCATGTGGATTTTAAAAATTATTTTGAAGCTTGGGAAACTTCCATTGAGTTTCTTTTGTATATGAGATATTTCAGATATACTTTCTGTAGTATTGCTATAGGTTTGTGTCCTAGAAACATAAGAATTTTATTAAATTTTATTTTACATAATTCTCATTTTTAAATGCATGATGTTTTTGTAGTCATATATATTACCGAGTATATGCCTGACAGAAATTCTCCTCTGATTTAGACGCTGATGAGAACTAAATACTCTTCTTACAATTTTATACTTATGACTAAAAGAATATTCTAATAACAACAAAATCTTTTTTAAAAAAAATATTTATTTATTTATTTGGTTCTTCCAGATCTTAGTTGCTGCACGTGGGCCCCTTAGTTGTGACATGTGAACTGTTAGCTGCAGTATGCATGTGGGATCTATTTCCCTGGCCAGGGATCGAACCTGGGCCCCCTGCATTGTGAGCACAGAGTCCTAGCCACTGCGCCACCAGGGAAGCCCCAAATCTTTTGAGCTCTGTCCTTTTCATACCTCTATTATTTACATATTTCTTTTGTTGCGTATCTTGGGACACATTTATATCCCATCGTGATCTGTGGCTGTAAAAGTTTGTGACATGATGATGGGTGACTCAGCACAGGGCCCGTAGGGGTACCCACCATTCCTATACAGTGGATTCAAAATGCCTTGACAGTACATGAAAGGGGTTTCATCTACTAAATACAAAGTTTATGTATCCCCAACTCAACTTCTGCTACCATCTAGCCAAGATGCCCATGGCTGCTTCAGTGTTCCCTGACACAAAAGGAGAGGTGTGACAGAGGGGAAGTTGTTGCTTGAAGAGATTATCAGTCTTAACTAACTGTTAAAATATTTCAATTGTATAAATTTAACATAATTATAGGGCCATATGAAACAACAGCTACTGTCTCACCTTTGAGTCTTTGTGAGCAAATGGCTCTGAAGTTTAAGATTCATTAGGTACGTGGTAAATCTTCTGGTTTAATGTTTACTGAATGTGTAAATTAAAGAGCGTATTCAACTATATATATTTTGATATGATCCCCACAAAAGCTACTGACATATAATACAATAAAGGAATACCACCTATTTTTCTATTTCAAATTCAGAAATTCTTATGCTAATTAGAAGCAAGGTTCTAGATACAATATTAATAAGATTCTTCTTGGTCCTCATTGTCAATAAAGAATTGACCAAATATTTCCAGCTTAATTTTTTAAGTCAGAGAGTAACATTTTATTAAAATACAACCATATACATTTTAATTATAAACCTCAGATTAACAATTGATTAAAATATACAAACATCTTGGTAAAATTAAGCATTTTCCGATTTTTTCTGAAATTTCTTTTGACAATTTTATCATGAAAAAAATAACCTGTGATCATTTTACATTGTCTAAAGAAAATAATTTAATAAACCTATTAGGGCATTATTGAAGTTTTTATTATCCTGTAATAACTCCTTAATAATGAAAACATTCTCTTCCAAAGAATCTATTATTATTATCATTTTTAGAGGTCTAGCTCTTTCGACTGAAAAAGATACACAACCTAAAAGTTGAGAATTATTTTATTTGGCCGACAGAACTGAGGACTTAAGCCAGGAAGATAGCTTCTCAGCTCTGAGGGATGCTCTGAAGAGATAAGGAAGGAGACAGGGTATATAGGAGTTTTTGCAACAAAACCAGGCAGTCTGAACAAGACACCAAAAGATTACTGTTAATTAAAGAAAAACAGACATCTCAAGTTAATGAAGTTAGTGCTTTTCTATGTATGGGAACATGCAAGAGTCTGGGCTCTTTAAAATCATTCCTTTGATGTGCACCTCAGCTATCTAGGGCCAGTATCCTGTTCTTTTCCATCCTGAATCCCCTTAGGGTACACAGTCTGGGGCTGCTGCAGTGACTGATGGCTAATGGCTTGATGGCTGCAACATCCTTTGTTTTCTGATATGGTGGGTGACTTTCTTTGTAGACAATACCCTGGGTGATGATTTTGCATGAATTCCAGAAATTCTCTAACATTTTTATCAGCTTCCTGAAATTCTGTATGTTAGAATTTGCCATTTCACTTGATAATCAATTTGAATTCTATTTCCATTATATTTTGTGATATCTAATATATAGAAAAGTTAGACTGGTCAAACAGACAGGGATACACATTATTGTAAAATAGGGACAGCTGATTTGGGGAAGAGTGTATCAGTCTGCTTGGATCACCATGACAAAATACCAGACTGGGTAACTTAAACAACAGAAAATATTTTGTCACAGTTTCGAAAGCCAGAAGTCTAAGGTCAGGGTGCAAGCAGAGTTGGTTTCTGGTGACACCTCTCTTCCTGACTTGTAGATGGACACCTTCTCATTGTGTCCTTACATGGCCTTTTCTCTGTGAATGCATAGAGAGAAAGAGAGAGAGACCTTTGGTGTCTCTTCCTCTTCTTATAAGCACACCAGTCCTAAAGTGTTAGGTCTCTAGCTTTATGACTTCGTTTAACCTTAATCTTCTTTAAAAATTCTATCTCCAAATACAGTCACGTGGGGGGTTTACGGCTTCAACATATGAATTTTGAGGGAACACAATTCAATCCATAACCAGGACTAATATAATGAATTCTCAGTTTATTAAAAATATGTTCATATTAATGTTATTTTGCTCTAAACTCTACATAATGAATATTTAGATAATAAATACCCACTTTCTTTCAACATGTTACATATTCACTCTTTTCTTGTCTGCATGTGTTCTAAAGAGAAGTCCAATGTAATTCTTATCTTTGTTTCTTTATAACCATAATTCTTTTTCTCTTCTTTCTAGATTTTTCTCTTTGTTTTTTTTTTTGTTTTGTTTTGTTTTGTTTTTTTCGGTACGCGGGCCTCTCACTGTTGTGGCCTCTCCTGGTGCAGAGCACGGGCTCTGGATGCGCAGGCTCAGCGGCCATGGCTCACAGGCCCAGCCACTCCGTGGCATGTGGGATCTTCCCGGACCTGGGCACAAACCCGTGTCCCCTGCATCAGCAGGTGGACTCTCAACCACTGTGCCACCAGGGAAGCCCTGTTTGTTTAGCTTTTTTGCAATTTGATTATGATACACCTAGGTGTATGCTTTTTTTTGGTATTTATCCTGCTTGATGTTCTCTGAGCTTTCTTGACCTGTAGTTTGGTGTCTGTTACTAATTTTGGAAAGCTCTCTGTCATTATTTCACACAGTTCATCTGCACCTTCCCTCTTTGTTCTCTTAGTATTTCTATAATGTGTATGTTTTACTTTTGAAATTGTCTTACAGTTCTTGCATGTTCTATTCTTTATTATTTTCATTCTTTCTCTCTTTTCATTTTAGAATGCAAAGTTTCTATTGACATATTTTCAAGCTCACTAATCCTTTTTCAGCTATGTTCAATCTGCTATTGGACCCATCAAAGGCATTTTTCATTTCTGTTGAAGTTGTTTTTTCTAGCATTTATTTTTATTCTTTCCATCTCTCTGCTTATAATACCCATCTCTTCTTTCATGGTGTTCACTTTTTCCACTAGAATTCTTCACATATTAATCATAGTTATTTTAAATTCCTTATCTGATAATTTCAAAAGCTGTGTCTTTTCTGAGTCTGGTTCTGATTCTTGCTTTGTCTTTTTAGATTGTGTTTTTCTTGCCTTCTGGCATGCCTTGTAATTTATTATTGAAAACTGGGTAATAGCAACTGAGGTAAATAGGCTTTTAGTGTGAGGTTTCATATTAATCTGGCTGGGCATTGGACTGTGGTTAATGATTACTATAGCTGTAGGTGCCAGAGGCTTCAAATTTAAGTGTCCTTGTTCTTGTCTTGCCTGTAGTCTTTGGACTTCCCCATCAGTTGCTCCTCAGTTAGTCTGTGTATTGCAGTTATTGTTTTTGGCTGTAAGCCACTGTTATTACACAGGAGTTCTTTTGCTGTGGTGGTAAGGTTTGAAGGATCCAACAATTCTATAATCCTATGATTGCATCTCAGTCTTTTAGTGGGTAGGCCTGTGCACTTAGGCTGTATCCTTCATAGGGATTTCTTAGTTCCCCTTCTGGTAGAGTAGGCCTTTGTAATGGAGAACACTATGGGCATATTTTAATGGTTACCTTTGCCCTGCCCCTGCCAGTGTCATTAGGGACTATTTCTTGGCTGTTCATCTTGAAAACCTGGTGAAATCCCTGGATATAAAAGCCTGGAAAATGTGGGAGCCCCTCACAAGCCCCAGGAGTTTCTCACTCTCAAGTCAATGCACATTAGCCTCCAGCAATTCATTAAGAGAATTTCCACTTAAATATTCCTACCAGTTTATGACTCCAGGGCCTTCTCCAATAAACAGATCTCAGCTGTGACTCTGGATTTGCTTGTCTCCAGATTTCAGGGCAGCAGTTTGCCCTGTGACCTCAATCATCTGATGAGTCCAGGAAAAGTCATGGATTTTCAGTGACTTTTTTCCCCTCATTTTCTTACTAAAGATAGGAGTAATGACTTCTAATCCCTTTACATAAAAGTTGGAGCTGAAACCAGAACTTATATTGAAATTTTGCTTCTCAAAAAGTTATGCCAACTTATGAATTATAGTGTATTAATTTGTAATAATAATAATGAATATCACTTGAGAACTTAGTTTGCATGAGGCATTGTGCCAAGTACTTATATGTCCTATTTGATAGAAACAATATGCAAAGTGGTTGAAGATACGTAGTTTGGAGCTAGGCTGCCTGGGTTGCTGAATCCAGGCTTTATCACTACTATGGGACCTTAGGGAAGTTACTTTTCTGTACCTCAATTTTATCATCTGTTCATGAGGATAATAATAAGACCTACCTCATAGAGATTCTATGAGGATTTAATGAGGTAACACATGAGCAGTGCCTCGTACATTGTGAGCGCTGTGTGCTTGCTATTATTACCTCATGTAATCACATGATAATCCCCTGAAATGAATATTCTTTTGACAGAGAGGAACAAAGCCACAGATGGTTTAAATTACTTGACTAAGTGCTCTTCAGTAGCCAGTCCAGATTCCTAAACTATACCTATGACTTAGAGATAATATAGAAGAAAAATCCCCATCCTAATTTTCATAATTGGCCACACAATTTTTGTAACTTAATATAATGCTCCTAGCCTACAGAAATGGGTTAATGCTATTTAGAAATTAATTTTTTATATATGTGTAATCCAGATATTGTAGATTAGTTGTATGAATCTCAGAGCCCAGCCTAATCTGCACAAGTTTTGATCGGTAAAAAGTCTTTGTTGTAAAAAATATGAATCTGAAAGTTCTGATTGGGGCTCCTGCAGTGTCCCAATACTTTACCTCATCTGGTTAAATATTTGGTTTTTACAAGACCGCTCATCAAATATTGAAATGATGGATAGCAAGATCATGCAGGGTTTACTGAGGGCCAGGCAATCTCAAGTCCCTCCATGTGTTCCTATTCAGTTCCCCAGGGAACCAAAATATTTATCGTTTTCATCTGATCCATCTCTTTTACTTTGGAACTTTCCTTCCCATTGTTTTATTCTATTTGGGTACCTGTGCTTCAAATCAAGCAAGTGTGTTTTTTTAAAACCTCAGCTTGTACTGGCACTGGGAGTACCAGACAATCACCAACATGATGAACAGGTTGTACGAATAATCAGTATTTACAGCATACGCAACTTCCAGCTTTCATATGCCTTTGTCATTATTGGCACAAGATGCCTCTCCACAAAGTTTTGTGCTTGCTGGTGGATTTTAGAGGTTGTTCTGCTTTCCCAAGTCTAACAGAAAACTGCAAAGTATGGTTTTCATTCTCAGGCAAACCATAAAACCTACAGTAAAAAAGAACAAAACTGCCTAACTCTTCTGAGAGGGATTCCCACTTGGTGAATCTTTAAAAGCTTGTAAATCCAGAAGTATATTTATTGCCTTTGATGCAGTTCTCTTCTAGGAGACTCCCCACCTTCCTCAGTCTCTTAAGTCCTGTATTACCCTTCTTAGATATACTGCACCCCAGTAGGATTTCCCTGAACTTTGGTAAAATCCCCACATACTAATAGGTCTTTCATTCCAACGGATATTCAGACCTCCTTCCCAAGCATTCGATTGCTTAGAATTTGGCCCCCGAATCCATTATTGTTTCAATACGTCTCATAATAACTTGAAGGAGACATAGTACTTAAACAGTTTTGACTTCCTGCTTTTTTTTTCTTTCCAGAAAGCATTACTCACATTCAAAAGAGGGGAAAAAAAAAACACCCTAGTTTAAGTAAAAATGAGATACTGTGCTATGTGTCTGTGGGGGGTGGGGGTGGGAGAGGGGTGCACATGCTTTCAAGTGTATATGTACCAAATGGGATATTTTGACTGAGAAGAGGGATGAGGCTTTTATTTTCTTGGTGTGTTAAGTTAGGTGCCATCTTTCTCCCAGTAAATAAGTTTAAAATTAAACCAGGAATTTTGTTAAAGCCAGTATGTCCCAGAAGGTAGCACATTATCCCTGTATATACATTCGAATTCAATTAATTTGTATTAGTGAAGCTTGGAACTCCCCCAGCAAGTAAAGGGTCTTAAATACTTATCTAGTTAAGGTCAAAACATGTAAAAGGAAATAAAAACGTTTGCTATGGACAAAGGCGGGTGGGCAATATGGGTGGAGTTGATGGATATCTCATTGAAGATAAGATTGAACCCAGAATGTTATAAAGGAAGGGGAAATACTGGGAGTGATGTGGATTCAGAAATAGGACTTTTTTTTAAACTGAAGTATAATTAACTTACAACATTTTATTAGTTTCAGCTGTACAACATAGAGATTCAATATCTTTATGCACTACAAAACGATCACCGTGATAAGTCTGGTTACCATATGTCACAATACAAAGTTATTACAATTATTGACAATATTTTCTACACTGTACATTAGATCCCCATGACTTATTTATTTCATAACTGGAAGTTTGTGCCTCTTAATCCCCTTTACCTACTTTTCCCATCTCCTCATCCCCTTCCACTCTGCCAACCACTAGTTTGTTCTCTGTATCAATGGGTCTGTTTCTATTTTGTTAGTTCATTTCTTTTGATTTTTATATTCCACATTAAAGTGAAATAATATGGTATCTGTATTTATCTGTCTATCTTATTTCACTTATCAAATACCCTCTAGGTCTATCCATGTTATCATAGATGACAAGATTTCATTTTTTTTACGGTTATTATTCAGTTGTAAATATATATATCTATATTTGGCTATTGTAAATAATGCTTCACTGAATACTGGGGTGCCTATAGCAAAGATAAACAAATGAGACTACATCAGGCTATAAAGCTTTTGCACAGCAAAAGAAACCATCAACAAAAAGAAAAGACAACCTAGTGGGAGAAGATATTTGCAAACAATATACCAGCATACCTCATTTTATTGCTCTTCACAGATACTGCATTTTTTTTACGAATTGAAGCTTTGTGGCAACCCTGTGTGAAATAAATCTGTTGGCACATTTTTTTCCAAAAGTATTTGCTTATCTTGTATCTCTCTGTTACATCTTGGTGATTCTTACAATATTTCCAACTTTTTCATTATTGTTATAGTTGTTTTGGTGATCTGTAATCAGTCACCTTTGATGTTACTACTATGACTTGCTGAAGGTTCTAACGATGGTTGGCATCTTTTAGCAATAAAATATTTTTAAAATTAAGGTACGTACCTTTTTTTTGTAGACATAATGCTATTGCATGCTTAATAGACTACTGTATAGTATAAATACAACTTTTATATGCACTGGGAAACTAAAAAATTCACATGACTCACTTCACTGCTATATTTGCTTTATCACAGTGGTCTGGAACCCAACCCTCAATATTTCTGAGGTATGCCTGTATCTGATAAGGAGCTTAAGTCCAAAATATATGAAGAATTCATACAGTCCAGTATCAAAATAAACCAAACAACCTGCTGAAAAATGAGCAGGCATCCTGAATAGATATTTTTCCAAAGAAGATACACAAATGAGTAACAGGTACTTGAAAAAGTGCTCAACATCACTCATCATCAGGGAAATACAAATCAAAACCACAACGAGATATCACCTAACACCAGTCAGAATAGTTGTTATCAAAAAGACAAGAAGCGACAAGGATTGGTGAGGGTGTGGAGAAAAGGGAAACCTTATACGCTGTCAGTGGGAATGTCAGTTGGTACAACCACTATGGAAAACAGTATAGGAAGCTCCTCAAAAAATTCAAATAGAACTACCATACAATCTAGCAATTCCACTTCTGGATGTTTATCTGAAGAAAACAAAAACTCTAATTTGAAAAGGTATATACATCCCAGTGTTCATTGCAGCATTGTGACTTAAGCGCCCGAGTTTTTTTTTTGTTGTTGTTACTATAAAAAAGACTGCAGCTGGTTCTAGAACCCATGCTGAACTGTTTGGTGAGGGTGTGGAGAAAAGGGAAACCTTATACGCTGTCAGTGGGAATGTCAGTTGGTACAACCACTATGGAAAACAGTATAGGAAGCTCCTCAAAAAATTCAAATAGAACTACCATACAATCTAGCAATTCCACTTCTGGATGTTTATCTGAAGAAAACAAAAACTCTAATTTGAAAAGGTATATACATCCCAGTGTTCATTGCAGCATTGTGACTTAAGCGCCCGAGTTTTTTTTTTGTTGTTGTTACTATAAAAAAGACTGCAGCTGGTTCTAGAACCCATGCTGAACTGGTTACCATGAGTGTGTGTGTGTGTGTGTGTGTGTGTGTTGTGTGTGTGTGTGTGTGTGTGTGTGCGTGTGTGTGTGTAAATTAAAAGAATAGTCAGTTACACAGTGGGGCCTTTTTAGAATCTCAACTGATGGTGATGATGGCTGCAAATATTCCTCAGTATTTAATGATATTTATCTTGAGTTATCAATTCATTGTTATTGAATTTGTTGAGCACTTGAAAGCTCCATTATGATTTTTTTCAAATTATGCGAAGATGGGTATTTCAGAAAAATATACATTGTGGGATAATCAACCAGGAGAGAAGCCTGGAGTCATTGAAAATTGAGGTTTTAATGAAGAGGTAATATTAGTTTTATTCCTGAGGTTATGAAGCCAATTCAAACCAGCTGTACCCTGGAAATGTATCAAACTATAATCAAAAAAGCCATGACAAGAAGAAATAAGTTGAGTATTATAGATGTCACATTTATCTTTGCTCTTGCTGACTTCTAACAACTTAGAAAATCCATTAGGTGAGTTTTCTTATATAAGTTCACTGACACCACTGTCATAATCAGTGACAACTGGACAATTCATTCTTTCCTCATTGGTGTCTGAAAGTAATTCCTTTTTCTAGACGAGATTATAATTCACAGAAAAGCATATCAATCATCTACTGTCTTAGACTGTATTGTCAAGGTATCAGTTTTCACATCAACCAGACTTGAATTTTAATCAATGTACTAGTTCAGCAACATTGGATATGTTTTTCAACCTTTCTGATATGCCTGTTTTTTTTTTTGTCTATATACAAAGAATATAGTGGGATAAAAATTTTTAGAATGCAAAGGTCATGAATATTGAGCAATGAGCAAATTGTGGTGCAATGAGTGGTGTTTGCTGCGATTTAACCTACTGGCCTCTCTCTTCTTGTCAACATTATTCCCAAGGGTATTGTCTTGGCTACATATTAGTTCCACATTATAGGTTGTTGGAATTTTATACATTGAAATAGGGCACCAGGAAGATTTGTTTGTTTGTTTATGAAAAGAGGTAAATCTTTTCATTCTAGAGTTTTTCCAACATTCTGTAATAGTACTATTAGAATTAACTCCACACAAAATTGTCTTAACTTATACATCTTTTAAGTCCTACTTAATTTTCTGCTGTATTATTTAGAAGATGTTGAACCTGGCTTTGTTGAATGTCAATTCAATGTAAGCTGGCAAGAACTGCCAAGTCATCTGATGTTAGGGAGCATATAATACAAATTTAACATAAAGCCATACAATTTGTGTAGGTAACTAGATTTAAAAAATAGAATCAGCTGTGATGTTTCATATCATAATCAGCATATGAAACAGTGAATTAGCTGATGCATTACTTTGAGCTATCATATTTAATGAGAATTATTTTTCATAAAGTTTGTAGCTGTGAAGAAAATTAATAAGGTTTTGAATAATGAATTCTTTTACATTTAGTAGTAGTATTTTACTAATTGAGCTTTTTTTTCTTTGCTCACTGAGGTTGATTTCTTAGATGTAGAAACTTAAGCGATACATACATTTTTTGTACAAGATACTGATATTTATTTACTCCACTAGTACTTAATAAATATTAGCTTAGTACATAGGAAACCTACTAGACATTGGTTGATGATATAGAAAGATAATAAGACAAGTTGTATATTAATTAGCTATATGAAAGTGACAGTGAACATGGAAGTGGCCAATTTTGGACTGAGGATGGACTGAGGAATTTATGAATTTTAAACTTGCATAATCATATAGTGGAATCATGACATATGGACTTAATTAGATTTAGCTACATATATTAAAAATACTGAGGCATAAATGAGACAGTTTATTTTTGTTATACCTAAAACATTGTTGGTCAGGGGCTGCTGTGGTAGCCCCTAGTATCATCAGGGAACAAGGCTTTTTTCTTTCTGTTCTTTGATCATAAATTATTCATAGCTTCATTTATCAAAATTATTGTATCAGAAGGGCACCAAATCAAAGGCCACAGGCCAGATCCACTCTGTCAAATTCTGTATGTAATGTTGTGTTGGAGTACAGCCACCCCCATTTATTATGTGTTGTCTAAGGCTACTTTCATGATACAAATGGCAGGATTGCATAGTTGTGGCAGAGACTATAGTCCTACAAAGCCAAATGTTTGCTATCTGGCGCTTTATAAAAAGTAGTTTGCTGATTCATGATCTAAGACAGTGCTATTAGAAAGAGTATAATGTGAGCCACATATATAGTTTAAATTTTCTAGAAGCCACATTAAAAAAGTAAAAATGAACAAGCAAAATTCATTTTAATAATGTAATTCTTAAATCCTTTATATCAAAAAATATCATTTCACCTTGTAATACATTTAGAAAATAATAATACATTTTACTTTTTTTTTTTCTAAATCTTTGATATTTAGAGTATATTTCAATTTGAACTGCTCATACTTCAAGTACTCAATGGCCGTATGTTTCAAGTGGCTATCATGTTGGACAGAACAGGGCAGATATATCAAAATGAGTACATCCATATCCTTTGCTTTCTTCATAGGAAGAAGAAAGGGAAGTTTTGAGAGGAACAAATAGGATAAATATAAAACAAATAGCAATATTATATATATATAAAGACACACTTGTATCAATATTTACAATAAAGGTACATAATTTAAAGATCTCCATTAAAAGGCAGAGGTCATCCAATGGATAAAAAGCAAGAAAAAATGATATGCTGCCATAAAGAAAGTGATTTTAAATATAAACATACAGATTTAAAAGTAACATGCAGGTTAAAAGTAAAAGAAGAGAAAAAGATATACTATGCTAACACTAGTCAAAGAAGACTGGGATGATTACATTAATATCAGCCAAAATAGATTTCATTGCAAAAATATTACCAGGTGTAAAGAGGCTTATTTAGTAGTGATTAATGAGTTAATTCATCGTGGGAACATGATAATTATAAATGCTTTGGTATCTTATCCCAGAGCTTTTACTTCACTGACATTTATAGAACATTCCACCTAATAGCAACAGAACACAAATTGTTTTCAAGTATACAAAAGTAAATTTACCATATGGACCATTTTCTAAACCATAAAGCAAATTTAAATAAAGTTCCATGGAATCAAATCACAGAAAACATGTTTTAAGACAATTTGGCAATAATTAGAAATAAATATCAGAAATAAATTTGAAAAATCATCAAATATTTGAAAACCTAAATAATAGACTTTTAAAATGATAGGTCAGAAAAGCAATCAAAAATGATGATTAGAAAATAAAATGCAAATACAACATACCAAAATTTGTGAGATATAGATAAAGTACTGCATTGAGGAAAATTTATAGCATTGGATGCCTTTATTATAAAAGAAAAGGATCTCAAATTAATTTTCTTCCATTCTAAAAATGTTTTAAAAATATCAAATTAAGTCCTAAGTAAGCAGCAGAAAATAAATAGTAGAGGTTAGTATGAAAATAGAAAACAGAAAAATAATAAGTAAATCAATGAAACCAAAAGTGTGTCCTTCCAGACAGGAATTTAAATTGATAAACCTATAACCAGAGTAACTAGGAAAAATAAGAGAAAAGACACATATTACTAATATAAGGAATGAGAGAGGTGAAGATGCTGCTAATTCTACTAGTATTAAAAATATACTAGTGGAATATTGTCAATAACTCAATGCCAACAAATTTTACAACTTGTATAAAATGGACATTTCTTCAAAAATGACAAACCCAAAGCTCAGTAAACAATAGATTAGCTGAATAAATTTCTCTATATTTGTGGTTGAAAAGGTAGGTCCAGATAGCTTCACTGGTGACATCTATGACATTTTAAAGAAGAATTAATATCAGTTCTATAGAATCTCTTCTAGAAAATTGAAGAGGAAGAAATACTTTCCAACTCCTTCTGTAAAATCAGCATTATTCTAATAATCAACAAAAGGTAAACTTTTCCACAATGGTACTGGATCAATTTGAGATAGATAGATAGATACATACATACATACATATATGCACTTTGATCCATATCTGTAATATATGCAAAAACTAGTCAATATAGGCCTAACGGAAAAGAGAAAACTGTCAGACTTCTGGAAGATTATATAGGGGGATATTTTCATGATATTACTAAGGCAAAGATCCCTTTGATATAATATCATAAGCATGATCGCTCAAAAATTGATAAATTGGATTCATCAAAATTAATAATATATGCTGTTCAAAAGACACTATTAGAAGAATCAAATGACAAGCCAGAGACTGGAAATAATTACTTGTAGGTCACATGTCTGACCAAAGGACTTTGGGCTGTATAGAGAATTCTCAAAACTTAAAAAAAACAGATTATTAAAAAAAGAAATATTTAAACATACATATTATAGAAGAAGATATGTGGCTATTAAATAAGCACATAATAATGTATGCAACAGTATTAGTCCTTAAGGAAATGCAAAATAAAACTATGATAAGGTATTACAACACACTTAATAGATTGTCTAAGACTGAAAAAGACTGACTGTATGGAGGTCAGGAGGATGTGAAGTAACCAGAACTCTCAGGCAATGCTGGTGGAATGTACATGGTACAAGTACTTAGAAAAGACTTTGAATATTTCATTAAAGGTTATACATACACCTTCCATACTACCCAACAATTTCACGCCTAAATATTTACCGAAAGGAAATGAAGGCATATATTTACATAAATATTTGTATACAAAATTTATAGCATCTGTATTTGCCAAAAAATGGATACAACAAATGTCTGTCCGTAGATGAATTGATAGATTGTGGTATGGCCATAATTGAAGTACTGTATTACTGAAGAATAAAAAGGAATAAACTATCAGTATATACTAAAGATGGATAAAAACTAAAGATGGATAAAACTCAAAACTTATTGATTGAAAGAAATCAGATCCTCCCAAATCCATCCTATATGATTGTGTAAAATTTTATAAAATTCAAATATATTGACAGAAAACAGAAAGATCAGCACTTACCTTGGGATGAGGGTATGAGGAAAGACAGAAATTATTTTATGAAAAAGTCATGAGAAAGAAGTTAAGAGTGATGGATATATTACTTGCCTTGATCGTGGTGATGCCTTCAGGACTGTGTGTGTGTGTGTGTGTGTGTGTGTGTGTTTGTGTGTGTGTGTGAAACATTACGTCGTCCAATAGAACTGTTGAAAAAATATACAATATATTTCACCTCCCATTCTAAATGAAATGCATTTAAATGTAAAAGTGATATAAGTTAATGCTAGATATCCAAATGTACGTATTCACGGACCGGCTGAAAAAATTGGTTTGTTCTTGCTGTTGTTGTCGTCATTGTTTTTGTGTTTTTACAAATCATAGAAAATAGCTAGCTGGCTATATAGATGCTATGGTCTGAATTGTGTTGCCCCCAAACTCATTTGATGAAGCACTAACCCTCAAGGTGACTCTATCAGGAGATGGGAGTCTTTAGGAGGTATTTGAGGTTAAATGAATCCATAAGGATAAGGCTTTAATCCAGTAGGACTGTGATCTTATAAAAAGAAAAGAAATATTTCTTTCCCTTTCTTATTTTCTCTCTCTCTCTTCAACATATGAAGACATTGTGAGAAGGTGGCCATTGGCAAGCCGGGAAAAGAGCTCTCACCAGAACCCAGCCATGCTGACACTCTGATCTCCAATTTGCAGCCTTCAGAACTGTAAGCAAATTACATTTCTGTTGTTTAAGCAGCCTAGTCCATGGTATTTTGTTATGACAATCCAAGCTTATTAAACAGAAACATAGAAGTGTAGAGACCACTGTCTCTATAAGCCTGCAAATTAAGTTTTAAGTTTTATAATGATTGTCAAATTTGAGTTAATATCTACAACAGAAAAGAATATTTAAAATTTAATTTGAGCACAATTTTATATCAGAGTAGAGATTAATCATCAATTGTCTTTTATTAATTTAGCATAGATAAGTATATATTACCTGAAATTTATTAATCATTAAATATTTATATAATTTATTAAAATATGGTTTTGAACATCTGGTGAAGCATGCACGGTTGACCCACTCAGTTATTAAGGATTTCAGATGCCCTTCTTCCTTCTCACTTCGATACAGAAGACAGAAAATCTATATTCTTGCTTTCCTAGCCTCTCTTGAACCTATGAGTTTCTTGGAAGCAGTTCTGTCCAATTCAACATGACAGTTTGGCGAAGTTTCTGAAAAGTGTTTGGCTTTATCTGATAAAAAGGAAAGAAAAAGTTTGTCTCCAGATCTCTCAGTTCGTTTGGCTTTGAATGCAAATACAGTGTTTACTGCCAGTAAGGCTATTTTGCAATAATGAAGGAAATGGGGCAACCGAGTGAACTTCAGTGCACACTTGCCTCTATGCATCTTGTTATATGTAAAAAAATCAAATATTTAAGCCATTGAAAGTTAAGTATTCTGTTTGATACAGCCAAACATTCTTAATCAATAAGCCCAGTGCATATTAAAAATATTGCTTGGCACCACAATTACAGAAATGGAAAGTGTTGATTTTGATTCTGAATACTTCAGAGTTTCCTGAGGATGATAAGCAAGTAAAGAAATGCTTGGAGAGAGTTTCTTCTGTAAGATGAAGGCATGGTGCTAAGGCATCAATCAGAAGACCATTATTCAGTGAGAAGGATAGAGAAGGCTTCCTGGATATGGAAGCTTGGCAGGAAGAATATCATTTAGCCAGATAAAAAATGGAAGGGCATTCTAGCCTCAAGAAAGAACTGTCCATCTACGTTGTTTAATTCTTCTTTCAAAATGTACCTTTTAAGCCATCCTCTTCTTTCTATTCCTGCCTTACCCACCCTAGTTCAGATCACAGCCTGACCTACTTGATTATCCTGTTTTCTTCCCTTCTGTACTCACCCTCACCCCAAATCCATTTCTTACTAGCAGCTAGAGATATGTCTTTAAGAGAAAAGAGATCATGTTACTCCACTACTTTAAATCTTGCAGTAGACACTATCTCCCTTAAAATAAAATGTTTGTAAGTTATTCTATATAATAAATGTCTAAAAAGTATGAAGGCAAGTTAGAAAAAATAAAGCAAATTGGGCAACCAAGTAATATCAGACTCTTAGAATTAAACCTGGATTATCTGAAGTGACAAATACATCAACTATAATACACAAAAAAAACACATGTTTTAATGCTTTTTACACAACTAGCATCTTGACTGTAAAAGTTATTCATTTTTGGGGGGGAAATGTTTCCAATGAAAAAAGAGGGAGTAGAAAAAGAAAGAAAACATTGCTGAACCGGTTGCCCTGAATGGCATTAAGCTCTCAGTGTGTACAGTGTGTGAAAATGAATCTGACGTACTTTATTACAAAATCAGTGAAATAGCTTCATGCAGGTTAGCAGGAAAACCTGGCTTGTATGCCGACATTGCTGAAAGTATTTATATGAAGGAAAAGCCAAGTACTCCCTGGTGTTAATACACACCATGATCTATTGTTGGAACAAGAGTCTGAGCTGTAAGCCTTTGGGAACATAGGGAACAAAATCTTTTACCCATGACTTTATGCAGATGCTTTGTTTTTGCAAAACCTTTTTCACTTTTGCCTCTAGAAAGTTACTGAGATTTTCACACAGTGCAAAATGACTAAAACAGTATATCACAGAGGAATGTGTATAGTATTTAGATGAGTCAAATAGGTTGGTTCAGGACAAGGATGACTCTCACAATACTGTATTGGCTTAACTTGAATTCAAGGGTCTGGGGTCAAGAATCAAGTTACAAAGTAATGTTCTTGGTTTTCTGATGGATGGAACTGTAACAAATGGGGTTGGGAAGTGGAACAGGGACAGAACAGTTATGAGAAAATTATGAGACCTTGAAGTTATTAGCTGACTTAGTATGGCAGGTCATACATTACCAGAAAAAGTTCCGAGACTCCTTTAATTTTATGTTACCAAGAATGTGCTGTAGTTATAATGTGTATTGCTGTATATTTCTTCATCTCACTTTAAGAGCAATTTTGTTCTGGGTGCAGTGCTACGTCCTAGGGTTTTCTTGATGTATAGCACTCAGTCATTCTTTCCTTAGAAACTTCTTGGTCCAGTTTGTGAAAGGAGACATTTGAGCAATGAATAACAAGTGCTCATCACTCAGTAGTTCAGGTTGTGCTGCATTTGGCTGAAGAAAGGATCATTGTTTTCCTTAAGGAAATTAAAGGAGGCTCCATGGAGGTGGTACATGTAAGACAAATATTGTGATAAAAGTTTGAAATAATTTTATCTTCATGTGTAGCAAATGGGAAATTAATAAGAATGTGAAGAGAAATAATATTGCTATTTGTAGGCTTTTGGTGTACTATCTTTTCTTCATATTAAATAGCATTTCATTTATACAGAGTTTTATTTGTTGAATTACCTCATCTTCTAAAGCTTACATGCCACATGGTCAGTCCAGATATCTTCTCATTTTTACATTCATTTCTCATTTGCAATTAACGTGTGATTTAAACATCATGCACTCATAATCAAATGTCTTTCATTAGTTCAGTAGAAAAAAGCAACTTTAAGAAATTAACATGTAGTCTACTATGTCTCCTTTGTATTTAGCTTAAATATTTATATGTTTAGCATAAATATTTATATATTTCACAATATAGCACTCTCTGAATTCATATCTACTGTTCCTGCTCTCACACTGCTTACTAGATGACTTGCATTTTGTTATTGGTCTGTTTTTCCTTTCCCCTGCTTAAAACACTTGAACAAATTAGTTATTTGCATGTAGTGTTTTTGTATGAATAAATCAAGGAAGAAAAACTAAACCTATACTTTGTAGAAATGAAATCATTACAGTGGGCCCTGTATTACTTCTGAGTCTAGTTAGACATATTCAGTCACGGCACTGCCTGACACCTCTTTCTACTGTCACAGAGTAAGGTCTGTGACTGATGATGTATAACTCATGAAGAAAGGTGGCAGAATTGATGGGAATGGAAATTCAGAATGGCCAAATTTTGATTCAGGCTCCTAGAATTAGGCAGCCATGCTGATCAGTTCCCAATATTACTGGCGAGGTTACAGACATGGCCAAATGTTGTTAAATTTATAAGACATCAATTTAATGAAACTACAGTCCTGCAGTCACCAGTGAGCATTTGTTTCCCACAGGACACAGACAATAAGCAATCTTTCAGACCCAATCTTTCAAGTATGGAGATGGGAGGAAATCAGCTGTGTGGAGCAATTCAAAATGAATAAAGAGACTATATTTTAAAGTGAAATAAAGTGGCTTCAGCCATGGTCACTTGTGTCAAATTCAATCTTTTAACTGCAAATTTGATTGGTATGATGTTTCGGGATAGAGTTGCAGATGGGGTGATGAGGTCTTCAGAGTCATTATAGAACTGAGAATTGAGACAAGTTTCTTCTTGTAAGACATGGAAATCACAAACCTTATTTTTAGGTTGGTGAGGTTAAAATGAGAAAAAAATATATGAAAGATCTGAAGCATAGTAGAGTGCTAAATAAAAGGCAGTTTCCTCTCTTTCACTCAAGATTCCTTAGCAGTAATTGGGAACAAGTTATTCTTAGGAACTCTGGAGCAATTCACTAACTTTTGCCTGTTTAAATAATAGAAAGGAAATCCACCATAAGTAATTGGGGGAGAACTATATGATAGAATTTCCATCAGTCAAAGTAATTTTGCACTGCTGATAACCAAAATGGAGTCTGTGGTTTATACAGTGAGAGGTAAGAAATCGTCTGTTTTAAAATCTCTAAATAGGTAAAAAGATGAGAGTGAAAGTTCTGGTCCAGATAGTGATGATTGTTTGTGTAAAAATGTGCATTTCCATAAGTGAGGAAATGGAGATATTCTGTAGGCAGAAAGAAAGCCTCTAGTAGAGTTAGATGAAATCAGAGAAATTGTTAAGGACCAAAGGAACTTTCATAAAGGAGTTGCATCAAACATGATAATTGACAGTGAAACACCTTCTCCAAATCATCTAAACACTCAAGAAGATTAACAGGATAAAAAAGTTCCCAGAGTTTCAATGGCGGAGAAGCAGAAGGTTTAGTTCAATGTAATTCAAAAAGCATGTATTAAATATTTATCAAATGGCAAATACTGTACCGAGCATGAAATAGTCATAAGACATTTTTAGTCCCTGTCCTATAGAAGCTCATGTTTCAGTAAAGAGGAAAGCAAGTTGGCAAATATTTCTTATGCCATCTTATTTTAAGTTTGTTAAGTGAAACCCCCAGCTTTAAGCTCCATGGGGCTAGAGATTTTTGATGTTTTAATTTTGTGTTGATTGTTTTATCTTTACTGATAAATCTGCAATACCTCAATTTATACCTCACTTTATATAATTGGTACATATTAGGTATTAAATAAACTTTATTGAATGACTGAATAATCAAATTAAAAAGGAAACATTCTGTTTAAATGGAAATAATTTTGATTTCCTATGAAAAACCTCTCCAAACTTCACACCATCAACCCTATTAGTAAAGATAGGCACACAAACATCCCCATCATAGGTATATGAATCTTTGTATGCAGGTACTGCTATGCTGATCTATTAAGAACATAGAGAGTAGAGAATAAAAAAAAAAAGATGAAAATAAGATAAAAATAAATAGGAATAGAAGTTTTAATATTTTTCTTCCCATTCACTTATAAAATGTGTGTGTGTGTCCCCTGAGGTTCATGAAATCAGTTTGTTTTATTTTGTTTTGTTGTGAAGGAACAAAGTAAAAATGTTATCTGACATGTATATGACCCAGTGTAAATTTAGGGCGATCTACACTTTTTTATGTCTATAATCCTAAAAGTGAGAACTAGAGGAAGACATGCTGTATAACTGGTAAAACTGAGTAAACAATCTGCTATATTTCATTTGGGCAGAGTCAGTCATGAAAAGAACATATGAAATGACAGTTATAATTGTATTGAGTGGATCCTTGAATGAATTAATTCCTGATCTGTAGGTAAAGAAAGATCCTTTCTGAAGATAATAGAAAAAAGTTTCCTGGCAAAATATATTCAATTGTATAAACTTTAAATGTACTTAAACAGTTCTCTCTTTTACTACAAATTTCTCAGAGCCCAATTAAGTAACTACTATGAAGACAATACAGGAAATGAAAAAAATACATTTCAAAATTAGTGGAACTTTATTAGCTAACATAAAATGATTCTTGATTAGGTTTCAACTTCTATTGAAGTTTTCTGTAGAAAAAAAAAAATCTGGTTTACTTGTTTCACGATTCTTTCCAATGTGATGTGATTGATGGAATGTGGCCAACATAACCCAGGCAAATTGAAACAAGTTACCTGAATGTAGATAAAAGTTGCCAGAAAGTATGTAGTTACTACACACCAATTAACAGCTCTGTGATAAAGGTCAGGAAACCCTGCCCTTTGAAGTCCCCTAAAAGAAAGCTACTGCTTATACTACCACTTGATGGCTTGAAGATCCTCTATGAAAAGCTCTCCTTACTAATTTATTGGCATTGTTTGATCCCAGTGGTCTCTGTCATCTGTTCTGGAGATCCTGTTTACCTTTAATTATGTGTACTGGTTATCATAGTACACTTAGGAATGGTTTTCCTCAAGGTCTAAAAGTGGGCTGGCTGAAGTGATAGTAGAACTTGGAAGTCGATGTTGAATTCTTCCTAAAAGAGGGCACTCAAAATGTCCAGGGACAAGTAACAGGAAGCCAGCGCAGCATATTGCGAGTGTTCCCTGCATGAGTCCGGTATATCAATTTCCTGCGTCTACCATCACTCTCAGCCCTGGCTGAAATTTATTCCAAGGCATTATGATACTGCTGCACATTAGTAAATTTGGTCTTGGGCATCTGTGGCGATAGAACAGGTGGAATTTCCCATATGGATCAAAAGACCCAAAGATGGCTATCCATAACATCCTGTTTTACTTCTGACAGTGGTATTGTCTTAAGCCACACATGGTAGCCCTAGTACTGGCAAGATTCCACCACATTTATCATGAATAATAACCTTAGGAGAATAGAATCATTACAACAATTTCATAAAACTCCCATTACTGAGGTTTATAAGCTGAAATTAAGTCATATGTACAGCTTCAAGCAACCACTGTGGCCAAGGAGATACAATGTTCCGATTAGCAAGATACTCTTTCTAAAACCAAATGTGTAGAAGTTGTTAAATATACCCAAACCAAATGTGCTATTTGATTCAGGGAGAGCTATTCCCAATTGCAATATCATTGTTATCTGAAGTCAAAATAGATGATGGGTAATTAAAATTATCTCTATAAAGTAAAATCCTAGGACATTTCTCTCTTCAGGGAACTGTCATTTGAATGGCACCCACTTTCATTATAATAACACTCTTCCTAGGGAAGATATCTTGACATAGGCTACTCTGTGCCAGGGTGAACCTTTTCTTATGCAAGAGTCTTTCTAAATGTTCCCTTACAAAATTTGTCATGTATCTAACAACTATCTTAAAACACATCTGTTTTACAAATGCAATGACTGTTTCATTTTATAGAGTTAGCATTTTCATCATTTTATAAAGTCTAATGCTTGATATACTTAAGAAACTGAGTTGAGATTCTACCATTAGGCATAAAATTTATGAACATCTAGTAGAAATTTTTTTTTTCTGCCTGAATCATTTTTCCTCAAAGGCCATCCTTTTGAGCTGGGAATTAGCAAATCATTCATGTTTTATGGAAGTTTATGCTTCTGGAATTCAGAAATCGCAGCAGTTAAAGATGAAAAGACCTTTAAAATGACCAGTACATCAAGCTTATATGCCCTCCTGTGAAAGCAGGAGACAGAGAGTGAAAGAGACAGAGACTGTTACTGATCTTTATTCTAAGAAAATCTCTATACTATTAAACTTCTAATGTTGTGTTGAAATATAAATTTATTTCCAATTGCTGATAAAGACAAAGTTTTCAAACACTTTTAACTGAAAAATATTTGCATTCTTACCATGGTATTTTGATTTGATTTGATTTTGATTTTTTTTAAATTGATGTATAGTTGATTTGCAACATTGTGTTAGTTTCAGGAGTACAGCAGAGTGATTCAGTTATATAGATGTGTGTGTATGTGTGTATTTTTCAGATTCTTTTCCCTAATAGGTTATTACAAAATATTGATTATAGTTCCCTGTGCTATATAGCAGGTTTTGGTTATTTATCTATTTTATATATAGTAGTGTGTATCTTTTCATCCCAAACTCCTAACTTATCCCCCCCCCCTTTCTCCTTTGGTAACCGTAAGTTTGTTTTCAGTGTTTGTGTGTCTATTTCTGTTTTGTAAATAAGTTCAGTTGTATAGATTTTTTTAGATTCCACATATAAGTGATATTATATGATATTTGTCTTTCTCTGTCTGGCTTACTTCACTTGGTATGATAATCTCTAGATTCATCCATGTTGCTGCAAATGGCATTATTCCATTCTTTTTTATGGCTGAATAATATTCCATTTATGGTGTTTTGATATGTATCTTTTTTCAACTTATTTTAAAGGTGCAATCTGAATTACTCAGGAGCCTTTACTTAATAGCAGAAATTGAAAATACCTAATGGGATTTCAAGCAGTTTATTTAGGGAGGTAGTTAAGTTTATGACACATGTTTGGGGAAGAAAACTACTTTTCTATGTGTAGAGCACCTTGATTGTTTTTAGGTTATTGACAAAGTAGTTTAATAAAAGTCATATTATTTCCCACTGGTGCTAAATACATTTAATAAAACATTATAATTCCATTTTATTTTTAATCTTTGTTTTCTCACCACAATGTGAAATTTTCTTATCTAACTTTAAAACTGAAGAAAGCAAAATCTAGCACATGAGGATAGAAATAATGAAATAATGTGAAAATACAGAAATACATTAAAAAGGAATTATTATAATGTATCCAAATCATTTGAAAGGTTTCTCAAAGTAGCATTGTAAATGGGAACCCTGAACAAAATATCAATATTGTGGTATGTTGTATCTCAAAACATTCTCATCAAAAGTGATACAAATTTTTAAAAATAACTAATTTTTATATTTAATCACCAAGTGTTACTAAACCAGGTTTTTTCATTGCCAGACATACAGCTAGCCAAACGCTGAGATGCTGAGTTTTGCAGCAGAGAAAGGATTTATTCAGAAGGCAGCCAAGCAAGGAGATGTGAGAATAAGTCTCAAATCTGCCTCCCTGAAGGACAGGGGCTTGGGATATTTATGGAATAAAGAAGCAGGGTACTTCTTAGGTGTGGGGAAAGGAGTTTGGAGGTAGGGAAAATGAGGTAATCTGTGTTCTATGCAGGCTTATCTGAGTTACATGCTTCTTCATGGGACGTATGTTTTAAAATGGAGGCGTTTAGCATGATCTGAGGGTGGAGTTTTGGGCCCTCTAACATCACAAGGTCATTCATCGGACACCTGCACAGGTCCAATTTTAGGGTCGGTGGTCCCAACCAGTCTTAGCCAGCTTGAGCTCAAACAAGACACAGCTGACTCCCAAGTTTCTAGAAAACACTTCAGGCAAACATCTGTTTAGGCTAGGTGAAGCTTGGAGTATATGCAATTTGCACCAAATAATAAAGGCGAGCTTGCTCAGTGAAGGTGGACTGCAAGTGGAGGGGATTTTAGCAAGCTGCAAGACTAGCTGAAGAATTTCTGTTAGTCACCAGTTTCTGTTACCCCTAAGGGGCATGGTTTCATAACAATCAAGAAGGGGTTAAAAAAGTACTTTAATGATTAACTCTAGAAGCTTTTTTGCAATCCTCAGTGTGGTCAGAAATGCCTTTTTCTACTTAGTCCTGACTGCCTTATCACATCTGAGATTTTTCTAGGTTAACTGAATAAAGAGAGAAAGCATTCCAAACCTGAATAAAGAGAAAGCATTCCAATATTTTTTCAAATATGCTGATTTCCTACCCTTGTTTAAAACTTTTTGATGGCTCGTATTTTGTCCAAATGTGCTTTTCACATTCATTAGATATTTTACTCAATTTCCCCCTTTTTTCCTCCAGCCTGGTGTTTCAATCAACTGTATAGCCATAGGGGGTTACTGAGGTTCTCAGAAATCACCCTACTCTGTTTAATTTGGCACCTTTGCAAAACTGTTCCATTTGACTTAAACAGCTTGGTTCAATTCTGCTCTTAATTTTCACAGACATAATTCCTGTTAACTTTTCGTATTCTTCTTAAACATCACCTTGTCTGGGAGCCTTAGCAGATGACACAATATTGTATTACTTTCTGCTTATATACCTTTCCAGAGTTCCCTGTATCATAGCACTTACCATATGCTCTTAGCCTGACTGTAATCTTGTATTCTTCCTTCTGCTATCTAATTGAGGACAGACCTGTGTCTCATTTATTCCCAGAATCTAAACACTGCTTGACACATAGTATGGGGTCAATATATAGATGCTTTCATACATTTGTTGTGTTTCTAACACATTTGTGGAATAGGAGTGAATTATTTGAAGACAATGGCAATTCTTCCAAAGCATCTCAAATAAATTAAATTTATTTCATCTATAATCATGTACTAAATTTGTTTTCAATTTCCAAATGCAAGTTATTTAAATCTTTTAAATTGGTTATGAACTACATAAAAATATTCATTTTCCCAACAACTAGAGAAATATATAAAACACAGCTTAAAAAATCTGAACCTCCCACTGGCTGTCTGGAATTCTTTCACTCCACATTCTAAGTGATTATTCAAAATAATGATTAGATTTCATCATAGTGTTTATTTGGAATGGATTGCATTATATATCTCAGCGAAAGTGCATATCTCAGCATCATGCAACTTTAAGTCATATTTCACACACAGTACGGTGGAATTAAGGGATTATACTTAAGGAAAAGTTTAAAAAAACACAAAACTTTGCAAAACCTATTATCATTTTTCTCCTAAATTTCAAATTTTGGAATGTGACTCATGTACAAAAGTTGACATAAAAAATTATAAAATAATAGTTTCCACTTCTCTAGTGTGACTAGCTCAGTATATCACTTGCACAGTATTTCATGTTATCCTGTGATGCCATGTGGATTTGGATACATTGACAATTATGTTTGTAATGGTTGTGCTCAATAATTTAGCTAATATGGTTGTGATGTAGCAGTATTTTTCTGCCAAATATTCCTCATCCTACCTGTTGTGTCATTTTCAGTAAGAAGATTCTATTATCCCTTTCTCTTTGATGACACTCTTGCCTACATGACCTACTTTGGCCAGTAAAATTGTGAGCCCGAGGGATGGGCATTATGTCTTTTCTGAGCAAAAGCTGTTTGAGTTACCTCACAGCTTGTCATGTTTATTTTTCCTCTATACCAAGACTAATAGTGTCCCAGGTAAGGGCTGCTACAGCACTATGAATTCTGGAAAGATGGCATGAAGCAGAGATGTAGTTGACCACTTGAGATTCCTCCTTCCTCCTGGCTGCGTGAACTTTAACCCATTACTTAACCTCCTCTCTGAGTTTCAGTTTTCTTATTTGGAGTCATGAGTGTTGATACCTTGTCATATAATTTTTATGCATAATTAAATGAATATGAAGAAACTAGCTAAACACCTGGAAGTGCGTGTGTAAGCAATAAACGATGGAAATCTCTGTTCTTAATCTTTGAAATTCAGCTGGAAAAAAGTCACCCTGGGTTTTCCTTTAGCGTTAATGCATAAGTTTTTAGCATTTAGAAATCAGTATAAAATAATGTAAAAAAATCCCATATACACATTTAACAAGTATTAATATTTATTACTGATAAAATAATTAAGATTAGTGTAATCTTATTGTAATAATAAGTAGCTGTTATTACTACATAACATTTTTCTGTTCTATGTGTATCTAAAATAAATTATGAATTCACATTATTTCCTCCCCAAATGCATTTCTAAAATTAAGGGCATCCCTAATACAGTGCAGCTATCATAGCTAACAAATTAGCAATTCCTTAAATTCAGTTAATATTTCATTTCAGTTAATATTTCAGTTAATATTTCATTCCTTAAATTCAGTTAAAATTTCATTAAATTTTACTAATTGTTTACAAAATAGTTGTACATTTGGTTTTTTTTTTCAGGACTAGGATTCAAAATAAGGCCTTCATATCATACTTTCTTATGCTTCTCGAGTCTATTTTTCATGTAGTTTTGGAGAAATTGTTTTATATATAAAGAAAAGTAGAAACAAATAATGCAATGAACAACTGTTTGTCTGGAATATAGGTTCAATTGCTAGTATTTTGCTATATTTAATAAATCTATTTTTCTATCGAATCATCTGTCTAACTATATTGCTAAACTATTTAAAGTAAATTCCAGAGGTCCTAACACTTAACCTTTAACAATTCATAACCCATTAAAAAAAACTATATTCTCTACCATATTTTATACCACAAACACCTAAAATTAATATTCCTAATATCCAATACCCAGTATTTTAGTATTTCTAAGATGTTACTTAGCTGGAATGAAAAGGCAGAGAAGTATATGCTGGACAGTGAGGGATTAAAAGAAAAAGCTTGCATAAGTGTCTGCCTTCAGCCCTGCCTTTCACAGCACCCATATGCACATATTATCACAACCAAATGTGAGGCAAAACCCTTAAAAACAGCTTGGAAAGGAAATATATCACAAGTGCGCATTGTTCAGTGTATTAGACTATAATGAGAAGATAAATGGTACTCATCATTGTCAGGAAACCACTAAAAATATTGAAAGTCAATATTGAACTCTTCAGGGGAGAGTGAATAGTAGCAGTGAAAGAGGCACTGGTTCATTGGAGAGTGGAATAGTGATAGGAGAAACTTTACTGACATGTATGGAAAGGGAAACATTTATATAAAACGTGTGCCCATGGCCTTAGGAAGTTTCTGGTTTTATTTTCTGAGAATCTACTATGGAACACCAGAAGCTATGGTAAAATGGCCTGGCAAGAATAAGTCCAGTAACACAAAGCCTTAATAGAGAGAAGCCAAGCTGGTGCCCATCAGTTGTCCCTTGTGGGCTTACTTTTTGCAGAGTAGATGGGCACCCACCGTCTGAAAACTTGGACAATGAGTGTGAGAAACTAAGGCAATTTCTTAAATGCTGTGTCTCATGGATTAATATGTGAATAAGGTATAGGAAGGAATTAAAAGGGAAGAAAAGTTAATAAAAGTTGAGAAGACAGAGATACGGAAAAGTGGGCTTCTAAAGACAATTTTAAAATAAAATTAATCCATTATGCTTACATTTAGGAAGGGTGTTCTTTCCTTCCTGGCAGATGGTAGCACAATAGAATTCCTTAAACACTGTTGGAAGTGGCAGTGCACGGTGATGGCTGCTGATGTATTACACTAATACTTTTTTAGAGTGACAGCACTCTTGATGATGGATTATACTAATATTGTAGTTTATCACCTGAGCAGAACTCTGATGATGCATTACAGCAATATATCATCAAAGCAGTTGTGTTTATTTTCTTTCTCACCAATCTAAGTCAAGTTAAAAATTCTGTTAAAAGGGTAAATCTTTAAGTCCAGGATGGCTTTCAATCTGTTTGTTTGGGAAAAAAAAAGGGCATGACACTTGTAGTTACTATAAAAAATGCAAATGACTACTGAGAAGTCATTATTTTGCTTTAGCGCTTAACATTTACATCTCATAACCTTGCTTTAAAAAAGTGTAGTATATACGTAACGAAGTTTTGCTTTGCATTGGCAGAACAAAATTTTATATCCACTGTATCTACAATAACATTCCTGGTCTGATAGAAAAGTCTGAATGAGGCTAAGGATAGAGATAATACTTTATTACATAATTCAGGGGCTATGATGAATAAAATGAGGTCAAAGTGGTTGTATTAATTGTCTTAATTTGAGAAAAGTAGAAACTACTATCATACAATGAGGAATTAGCTCCTGAAAGTACCTCATTTTCTCCAGTAACCAGGTAAACTTTGATATAGATGATTATGTGATTAAGAGAACTAGAAAGAATGATTTAATTCTGGATATTGTAGAGAAACTGAGGTTTACTGGTGGGATGGGCATTATATGGAGGGCAGCAGGAGAAATGAAGGAAAATTAAGGGGAATCAGAAACCTGTACTAGCAGGAAGTTTAGATCCATCAATAGTGGCTCCTAAGATCAGTTTGGACTGCAGTTTAGGGTTGATTATCAAGGGCAATTCCAAATGTAAAATGTATATTTATAAATGAAAATTATCCATAAGGATTTGGACTGAGAACTAGTCAGTGCACAGAGGTGAGGTGGATGGGGGAGTAGTCTTGGTGTACAAAAAATAAAAAGCAGTCTTAGAACACTCTTGACAACTACCTTTCACCCAACAAATCTGAATTGTGAGTTGTCTATTACTTTTTTTAACTTTCTAGAAATATAATTTATTTTAAAATTAAACAACTGCACCCTCTTTAAGTGTCAGCTCTCTTTTCTCCACATTTAAATCATTTCATTTACAGATTATCCTCCATGATCCATTTCATGATGTTTTGCCTCTTTCCAGGGATATATACAACATGGAATTTAACCAGAAAAACATTTTTTTTCTAATGTGAGAGTGGGCAAAGTAGAACATTTGGACCAAAACACAGTGTCATAATATTGATGCTCTTGCTAATAGATCTAAGTTGTACTTCTACAGATAAATTTTTTTTCAATAATCACAAAAAATATGTACAAAAATTATATGTATTATAGCCAATTCAATGATATCTGTTGCCTTCATTTGATTTAGCAGATAAAAAATTTAATATTAATCGAAGTATGTGGCAGATGAAGGCTTTATTATATTTTTGCCTTCTTTTAAATGCCAAGTCCATGAAGCACAATATTTAATCATATAATGAAGTCAGTGAATAGGTGTGAATGTATTAGTGTGTTTCTGTTAAGTTAGGACAATTGACAAAGGAGAACTAACAAAAGTAAAAGTCATATATCTTGCAATTAATATATTTATAGTATACTTGGGGAGTCAAATACTAATAACAATAAAAAGCTTTACTATGTAAAGTGCTATGAAGTCCACAGGGCCGTAGTGTTCAAGATTTTACTTTGCCTTTATATTGACTCTGGAAGGTGAGTGGTACATGGGTTAAGATCTTGGACTTTGGATTTCAACAAATCTGGGTTTTGAATCTCAGCTGTTTACTTTACCATATACATGGTTTTGTGACAGTTAAGTGTGTAAATCTCTTAATATCTCCAACACTCAATTGTTTTCATCTGAAAAATGGAGAATAGAAAGAATATATATATAATAGACATTGTGTGGGATTAAGGTGATAATATGATTTTTAAAGGTTTACTGCAGTATTCTGGGCATTGAAGGTGCTCAGTATATACCATTATTGTCTGTTTCTTCTGCATTTTCAAATTAGAAAACTAAGGACCAACTTTTGTCAAGGGCACCTAGAAAGGAAAAATGAATTGCAAACTAGTGCTAATGATTCTTGCTGATAGACAATTCTGCCTCTCCTACAAACTTAATCAGTGTTGGTGTTGGTAGCAATGGCTTAGTTTGTTCCTATGTTTTCTTTTCTGAAACAAAGAACTCTGTGAAGTTGTTGGCTATATTAATTCAGGGAAAGCTTCTTAGATGAGAAAGATTTTCTATCTTTTCTAAGAATTGTGGTAGGATAATTTATTGAATTAATAATTAAAGTTTGCTTTTTCTTTTTGAATATAAAACCTGACTTCATTAGTGGGGATGAAAAAGAAATGCCTACAATGATGTATTCTCCAAGCTGGAATGGAGCCTAGCTAGGGCTTAGAGTTGAAGATGGAGAGGTGACAAGATTGGGGTGAAGGGAAGTAAAGCGTTTCCCTAAAAAGAGAAAGATGCATTCGTTTCTGAAGGGATTCACACACAGTCTACAAGAAATGGATTTCTTCCAGAAGATTCCTGAAGATGGGAGGGAGAGGTGGGAATAAATACTAAGAATTACGGGTCTTGGGTGCCTTTTAAGAAACAAATAAGCACAAGCACAAAGAAGTCAAGGCTTTGCGGTGTCTACCTTCCCATATGTTGATGTGAACATGCACAATGACCAGTGTGAACCCACAGAGTAGAGAACCCGGCCCCATTTCCTCTGAACTGAATATATGTATACATATTCATATAATTCATATATATATATATGTATGTATGTATGTATTTGTGTGTATGTATACACACACACAACTGAACAGAAGGAGGAGCGCAAGGAGCCCCAGAAACCACAGGATTTAAAGCAAATTACATTTGAATGAGTAAAAAAGTCTATTTTCTTATAAACGAGGGAGGCTGGGTACCTTGCTAGTTAGTAGCACATAGTCAGTTGCCAGTTTGGCTGATGTGAACTTCCTATAAATTGTGTCAGGAACTTGAACAAGTTATTTAACCTTCCCATGCTTCAGTGTCCTTATCCGTGTGATAATATTAACAATACCTATAATATAGAGCTATTGGGAGAATAAGTTAATATAAAAATATAAAGTTAGGGTAATACAAGTTAAAAAATATTTGTAGGGTTATGTGGTTGAAATAAAACAATTCTTATTGCTTATAAGAATAAAGGTGCTATGTAATAGCAAGTAATGATAAATTATTACAAGTAATAGCTGCGAGTGTGAACCAGGACTCAAGGATACAAGGGATGTTTCTCGGAATTATTTATAATAATTTAGGATAATTTATTTTCTAGTCACCGTGTACCTCTATACTTACAAAACTATATATTGCTTCTATAACTTAATAAAATGGACGCTACAAACTGGAATGGAATATTTGCATGATTTTATTAGTAAAGGTAAACAATGATCTATTCTCTCTAGGATATAGTTTCTGTGAAAACAAAAGATAATTCAATTTAGAAAAACGTAACTCTGTGTTTAGTCTGGGAACTTTTATTTACTAGGTAGAGCTGTAGAATCACTGTTGATAATTATTATAATGACAGTAGCCTGTCTAAATATTTTGAAAATATATTTGATCTCAGTCTATGAAAGATTTTGAACAATTGTTATATTATGGTTAATTTCAAGATAAAATTTCTTTCTAAAAATGAGCTTACATATATGTAGGCAATTTCTTAATCTCAAAATTAATTTACCCTGAGCAGCTCCCAAAATTATAATTGTCAGATAATTAAAAAATAAAACATTAATAGTGGAAGAATGAACATGCTTAAAAATTTTTTGATTAGGTAAGTTAAACTGCTTACTATTATGTTTTTTAAAATGCCAGTTTTTTAAAATGACAAATCTCCTATAAAAAGTCTTCTGATATCTATACTTCTAATTACACAGATTTGAAAATATATATTAGGATTCAATATTTATTACAAAATATAATCCTTAAATTTAAAGACTTTATGCAAATTAAATTACACTTATAAAATTATGAGGTCATTTTTTTCTCTCTCCTGATACTGAAATACAGTGCTATGCATTTTCTTCTTTCCTCTCTAGAGGATAAATTGTGTTTTGATTGCTCTAGGAAGGACATAATTTAGACATCAGGGAAAGCTGTGTTTTATTGCTTTAGATTACAAAATGTTATAGAATATTTGGTTTTGAAGGGACCTTTGCAGTTATTTAATCCACTGTCTCCCCTTTACAGAGGAGGAAGCCAGGTCTTCCACAGTGACATGCAGAAAGTCAAAGTAGCCATTGGCAAAGCTAGAAATGGAAATCAGGCCTGTTTGTTTGTTTTCCTTCCAAGTTGTGGAAAAAAACTATTCATTTTGTAGTATGTAAAATTTCTGACATTATTTACAGTTGTAATCAGACATCTTTGAGATGGGCGTGTTTGTGGTCAAATAGTGTTGGATTGGGTGGGGCATTTTTCTTTAACCCATTTTTCTTTTTTTTTTAAACATCTTTATTGGAGTATAATTGCTTTACAATGGTGTGTTAGTTTCTGCTCTATAACAAAGTGAATCTGTTATTCATATATATATGTCCCCATATCTCTTCCCTCTTGTGTCTCCCTCCCTCCCACCCTCCAACCCATTTTTCTTTTTTTTTTAAACATCTTTATTGGAGTATAATTGCTTTACAATGGTGTGTTAGTTTCTGCTCTATAACAAAGTGAATCTGTTATTCATATATATATGTCCCCATATCTCTTCCCTCTTGTGTCTCCCTCCCTCCCACCCTCCAACCCATTTTTCTTTAATGGGTTTAACTGTGCCTCCATGAAGGCAGCTGCATAAACTCATTTTGGGTTTCTTCCCTGCCAGCCTGTTGTTTCAGCCACAGGCTAGAGACAATGGAACGTGAAAGTTAACAGTATTTTGAAATCCATTAGTTTCTCTTGAAATGAGTGCTCAAATAAGCCTTATAGAAAGTTATAAACAGAAATAAATGAATAAATAGGTCTGTGTTAAAACAATTAAATTATATGTCGATAGAAGGGAATGACAAATGTATCAGTGAAATGTTATTTAGTGAAATAGGTCTCTGTGTGTCAGTGAGCATGCCTCTATTCTTACATTGTTAGCATTAAACATTATATTTAAACAAAAGAAATAAACACAGCTCTTAATGTTACGTGTAACCCCAGCACTGCAGTTATGTAGTTATTTGAGAAATCAGAGTGTGACCTAAAGTCCGTGAGCTGGTCTGCTCTGGTGCACATTGTGAGACAGCATGCTCCACTTCTCAGACTTTGAGCCAAACATTAATGAGATTAGACCAAAGAGAAAAATCCTCATCAGTTTTACCTTTGGGGCCTCATTTTGGTTTTGTGTTTTCTTAGCCTCTCATTCAGTTGTCTCCTGTGTCTGATCCTCCAAATTGCTTTACCATCCAGATTCTAGGGTACTTTTATTTAGTTCAGATATTTCCAAATCTGAAGCCTGCAGAGGTCCTAATTTTATTTAATAGTCAAATGACCTAATCGAAGCTTCCTTCTTAGGTGCCTTAGGGAAGTATACTGATTGATCAAGTTCTTTCCCCCCAAGGATTTCTGAAAATCTTTGGAGAGTACTTGAATATTCCCTAAAGACCTCCTGTTTGCTTAAGACCATGTTGCTTACTTCTACCCTAGTTTAAAAGCATGCTAAGTGATGTGTGGTCCAGGTCAGCTCACCTATTAAGGACACAGAAGAACTTCAGCAGGTACTAATATTTGATCTGGAGGGTCCCCTTGGCAACTGACCAAAGATTTGGCAACTCAGATTTGACCATGGCTCCTTTTTCACAGACAGAACTAAGAATTTGCCTGTAATTCTTCTCTTGACTCCTATCCCATCTTGACCCCCAGACTCTGAACTTCTTATTTATAGAATAAGTCTCCTAGTTTGATTTATTGTAATGTCAATGAAATGACTCCATCTTTGCAGGTAGCCCAGCTCAGTTCAAATCATACTTTATTGCCATTCATATAACCACAACATGAAAGGAGGCCAATGACAGCTTATTGGATTCTTAAATGACACAGAAAATGAAGTGATCAAAACATTGTTTGGGGTTATTGTTAAACCCACTGAGTAGAAAGTCTGCTGCATATTATTTAACTTCCACATAAGAAAGTATTGCTGCATGTGCAGAAAGACAAAATGATAACAGAGAATTAGGGAGCAGACAATTAAACATACCTGGTGATAAGAAGTTTGTTCTGAAGTAGCTTTAAGTAGCTTTTCTTCCTTTCATCCCGTTAATAGTTGATTTTCTGGTCAGGTGCACTATTGATCGATTTGCACTGAAGCCATTTCTTCCTCATTAGCTTTCCAAACTTTTTCTTGCTTCAATTTTCCTAGATACAAAAGCCTTACGAGATTATAGAAGACGTGTTGCTTAGCAACAGTCTCATTCCTGTAACTGTCATGGTTGAGTGCACAATGTCACATTTTTGGGGGGAGAAGTCAGACATTTTCTTATTTCCAAAGTTTACTCCATTTAATTACCAATGTAAGATATTTAGTTATTTTTAATTATATCTTTCCTACATGAATGTTTTCAATTTTGGTAATTGTACACAGCGTTGAGATAGAACAATCGTTTTTATGCTGTACAAATATATCCAGAAACTTATTCCTGGTTAAAAAAAAAAATACTAGCGGGGCTTCCCTGGTGGCGCAGTGCTTGAGGGTCCGCCTGCTGATGCAGGGTACACAGGTTCGTGCCCCGGTCCAGGAAGTTCTTTCAACCAAAAAAAAAAAAAAAAAAAAAAAAAACTAGCAAGAAAAATGCCTGTTCTTTTTTACTCTCAGAAACTCTTTTCATACCTTAAACAAGAAATCTGGACACTTCTTATAGTAATAATGGCAATCTACTATTCTGTTCTAAAGGATTAGAAAATATAGAAATTTATAGGTAAACAAATTGCCTGTAGTAAATTCCTGTAACAGTAGAATTACAGGAATTCTGTAATTCCTGTAAAAGGAAGTAAGTTATGAAAAATAACTTTTCATAAGTTTTCTCTTTTCTACCAACATCTATACACCAATTATACCATTTGTATCTGTTTGATATAAAGTATTCTATGTGTTTCGTATACAGAATTTAAATATAATTCAGAGATGCTCATGAATGTAGCTATTATGATGTTTTGTGACTACAATATAATTTTGTACAAAATTGAGCACACCAGTAGTGAGATGTAGAAATAAGACAAAGTGAAAAAAGTTGGAAATAATATACATAGTTGACCCTTGAAAAATGTAAGGATTAGGGGGCACAGACCCCGTGTAGTTGAAAATCCTAGTATAACTGTATAGTAGGCCCTTTGTATCTGTGGTTCCACATCCATGGATTCAACTGTAGGAGGATCATGTAGTGTGGTAGTACATATTTGCTGAAAAGAAATCTGCACATAAGTGGGCCCACAGAGTTCAAATGTTGCAATAGCTCAAGAGTCAATTGTACAGCCATTTCAAAGAAATAAAACATATTCGAGATTAGAAAATTTTGTATCTACCACTGGGAGCAAGGCAAAGTATCCAGTGCATATTTTCCCATACTGCAAAATAAGTGTCAAAGAACTGAAGTGTGCAGAACTGGGGTTAAAAGCACTATACTAATAGCCTAACATTTTGGACCTCAACACAACTGGATGGAATAAAGAACAATTTAGAAAATGTTTTATTTATTTATCTATCTATCTATAATTATTTTTAATAATTTGGAAGATAAATCAATCATGAAAACTTAGTAATTATCCTTGATGGTTATTTGGTGGAAGGTTCTGTATGCAAAAATCTAGATCCCCGTAGTGAAATGTGTTTTCAAATTTTTCATCTTTTATCAAATGCATTTAGTTATTTATCTGTTTATTTTTGCCTGCGTAGTTACTAGGTGACAGAGGGTATACACGATTGTGCAGGGAGATTGCTCTTGTCACGTGACTTCCCTGTATGTTGTGGGAGGGAATCCACATGAATCAGTCAGTCCTTGGGAAGCCAACTACAGAGCAACGTGTAACTTTTCTTATCCTCCTATTATTATTTATTCAACTTAGTGGCATTTTGGAAGACAAAGGGAATAAAATATTCATTCCATGGCAATGTTCAACTGGAATTCCACATTCTTATTTTAGATATGAGGACTAGATCAATTTTCTTACCAACATTAAAAAAAAAAGCACTTATATAGAGATCTGAAGTTTTTTTGTTGTTGTTGTTTTTTTTTCAGTATGCGGGCCTCTCACTGTTGTGGCCTCTCCCGTTGCGGAGCACAGGCTCCGGACGCGCAGGCTCAGCGGCCATGGCTCACGGGCCCAGCCGCTCCGCGGCATGTGGGATCTTCCCGGACCGGGGCACGAACCCGTGTCCCTTGCATCAGCAGGTGGACTCTCTACCACTGCGCCACCAGGGAAGCCCTAGAGATCTGAAGTTTAATCACAGTTACATTTTTTTTTTAATGCTTCTGTTAGTAGGTGCCTGAGGAAGCATACTATTGTGCATGGAAAGGGAATTGCTTTTATCAAGTGTCTTCTTTGTATGTTGTTTTGAAGCAATGCAATTAAATCATACCACAGAACTGACTGACAGCAAACCCAGGTATAACTAATACCTGAAGCCTCTAAATCTCACTGATCACCAATTGCCAAGATTTTGGACATTCGACATGAAAAGGGTGTTCCTTAGACGGTGTATTAGTTTCCTAAAGATGCTGTAACAGAGTGCCACAGACTGGGTGACTTAAGACAACAGAAGTTTTGCTTTAGCAGTTCTGGAGGCTAAACGTCCAAAATCAAGGTGTCTGCTGGGTGGCACTCTCTCTCAAGTCTTAAGGGGAGGATCCTTTCTTGCCTCCTCCAGTTACTGGTTCTCCAAAGTGTTCCTTGGCTTGTAGCAACGTAACTCCAACCTTTGCCTTCATCTTTACACGATGTTCTCCTTGTGTTTCTCTGTCTTCAGAAATCCTTGTGAATCCTTATGAGTTTTGAGTACAGTCTTAGAGCATAGAATGTCCCAGATCATCAAATTAGTCTAATTTCTTGACTAGATATTCAACTCAAATAATGGGAACTCTAGACCTAGCTTTCCTGATTTTCTCACACTATTTCCTGACTAAAGATGTTTTGTTTGGCTTACTATTATAAATATTATTATAATTTTATCAGAGTAGAATATTACTCTACCCACACACATCTTTTTCCTCAACATACTTTCATTGGATGCTGACTATTCATAATTATTCATAGTGATAGTCCTCTCTCTTTTTTTTTGCACTTTTGCTAAATTAAAATATACATGCATGAAGGACAAATGCACATAGATAATACAAGAACAAATATTAGTGTGACAAGAATTGAATGTTTTATTTTTAAAGAAGGTGATGTACAAATGATTGCTTTAACCTTACATCTAACTAGTACCCTAAGAGATTGAGGTTGACTAACTTATGCACTCATATTTACAGGAATAAATTAATGGGTAAATAGATGGATCAATGGGTAGATGAGTGAATGGTTAGATGAATCACAGATTTATAGATTTATGAAGTCTTTGCAAATCAGATAGGTATTGATATTCTAAATAGCACATTAGAGGCTCATACTTTAACAGATTTCTTCAGTACAAGGATTTTATAAGAATTTTAAATTGATTTTCTAGTATTTGCTATATCTAGATGAAGTTTACATATGTAACCATATTTCATCTAGAAAACTTTTATTTTGATGTCAATAGGGCCATCATTTTCATTTATTTTCTTGTACTACCTGTGTACTTCCTGACGGTATAAAAGACATATAGAAACATTCATAAAAACTTATCAATTCTGGGAATTTATTAATAATACATTAATATATCTAAGCCCTGGTTATACTGCCAGTGTGCTTTGGAGGATTTAGAATTCCTCTGGGTAATTTGTTTTGCTAAAAATGTATTGCTTAAGAATTCAGGCCACTAATGTATTGAAGTTTTCATCAACACATTTTAAAAACAAATTCTCTACAGACACTTTGAAAAATCTCAAAGTAGAGCCATTAAAATACTTTCAGAATTCATTAGGGTAGTTCCTCATTTCACATCCTTTATAATTATTTTGAATTGTGAATCAGAATAACAGTCATTGAATAAATACTGGATTCCCATGTGTACACAGGACCATTTCATTCAGGTTGGAGACTTTGATATTTGCACCCAAGGGACTTATTCTCTAATGAAATGTGCAGGGCTACCCTAGAAAATGCTAGTAGAGGGGAATGTAATTAAGTGATAAGACCTACATATATATATTTTAAAGTATCAAAACAGGAATCTAAAGGGTTTCAAGGAGTTCATGGGACTTTTACTGACTCTTGAAAGTGAGAAAGTATTAGGCAAGGTATAAAAATAATAAGAAATAAAGTCTCAAAAGCAAAAATAAATAATGAAATATCCTCATCTGTGTAGGCTTAGGGTAATGTAGAAATCTATTTTGTCAAAGGGAATGATGTGTTTGGGAAGTTAATGAAAAATAAATTGGGGTGGCTTTATGGGGAGTTCTGAAAATGAGACAAGTTTCTGGAGTATTAAGATGCATTGGATTATGAAATGACCAGACTTTAGAATATGTAATATTCTAAGTACAAATAATATATGAAAATTATATTGACCGTATCAATAGTACTGTATTAAGTATTACTGAATACTGATTTATTGTATCAATATTAATTAATATAATAATATTAATATATTGTAATAGTATAATAAACTTTCTATTAATATGCCCATTATATATATATATATATAAAACTTTATTTCTCTGTAACTATAAATTCACACTTTACCGAAAATTTATTTCTCACCTATGATTGAAGTCCACACATATTTTGGAAGGTAATCTGCTTTAGTGAAAGTTACTGATTTAAATGTTAATCACATCTAAAATATGCCTTCCAAACAACACCTAGGTTGGTGTTTGACCAAATATCTGGGCACTGTAGCCTAGCCAAGTTGACACATAAAATGAACCATCACAGCTGCTCTTTGTTACCTTACGTGCTCCTACAGGTTACCAATTCTATTTTATCTATGAGTCTTATCTGTAACAATACTACTATACCTGGCAAATGAAAAGCATATAATACTGATATAAAAATCACCGATTCTGAGGCTGGGAAAGTGGACTTTATCCAAACAGTTGGGGATCAAACAGACTGAGGTCCACCTTGGCCAAAAAAGGAAATTCTGCCTCCAGACTGCCTTCGAGTTTGAGCTTCAGCTCAGGTCAACTTTTTCTTAGGTCTTCAGCCTACAGGACTGCTCTGCAAACTTCAGTCTTGCCAGTCTACCATCATGTGGGCCAAATGCTTAAACTAAGTCTCTCTCTACGTGTATATACATACACATCCTATTGGTCCCGTTTCTATGGAGAACCCTGAGTAGTACAGTGGCCAATGTTAATTATCATGTTATAACAACACATTTTATATGCAATACTAGCAAGTGCTAACAAAACAGTAGACAGTTTTCATGGTAAGAGCACCTATAGAGTAGACAAAGTAAATTAAATTGCAGTTAATTCACAGGTTAAAAAAAAGAGAAAACTTAACCTGAAGGATTTGATATTTAATTTCAGATATGCTGACATGTTGCCCACTATTGTGAAGACTACTTGGCCAGTATTAACTTAGTATGAATACTGTCTCCCTAATTTAGCTCTGAAATGGCTTCACATTAAGTAACCAAAAACTCTGTACATCAAGGATTCATAATCTGTAAACTTGTATAATATCAATTACCTTCTGTTTACCATGCTTTCTTGGTGTAGGGTTCCTAGAAGTTTTTTTTCATTAAGCCCTGTAAGAGTCATTTTGCAAGGGAGGGTAGAATTAGGATCTTTTGCTCAGAAAAGGCCAAGAAGCATGAAATGGTTAATTATACCCAATTCTGTGCTATGACTTGCTCAACTATGGTGTGATCGTGAGATTTCCTCTGAGCTAGCAGAGAACATGTATCAATGATATCAATTTGTATTGATGCTGCTTTGTTTAGAACGGTGGTGTATTCAATAATTTATGGTCCTTGAATTGATATCTTCGTGTCTAAAATTGCCACCACTTACAAGTGAGCTTTAAAATCCATTGATCTACTTTAATGCAGAATATGCCTTCCTGTTCTCATTTACAGTAAAGCAATGGATTATAAGAGCTCACTTGTAAGCGAGGGTGGTCACCTATATGTAAGCAGACTGCACCGAAGCTGTTAACTATGAGCAGGTTTGGAATTCTGGAATTTGAGTACCTGTCAGTTGTGTTTTAATTATCTGTTTGGAAGCAAGGAATACCACCAGGCACAGTGCATAGTTAATGACATGCAGTTAATAAATATTAAAATTTATTAAGTTAAGTATTAAAAGAATCAATTCATGACAAATGGTAAACTGGGGTATAGAACTTCGGTTCTGAAAAATACACAAGTAAGACTTCCTATGTTTAAGGGACTTCAAGAAATAATTGCAAATTTTGGTATCCAGAAAGTTAATGACTTACCTAATATAAACTTACAGCTCCAGAAAAGAAGTAATTAAGGCTGTCTAAAAATGTATAAGCCATTGAGCCCACCAAAATGGACAGAGAACTACCCTAGACCAGACATTAAGGATTCTCAACTGTGCTTAGTTAGGCAAAGTAACTGATTGGGGAAGCCAAGTATGAAGTGAGTTTGGACAGATCTATGCAGCAGGAAGAATTATAGTGTACACACACACACACACACACACACACACACACACACAAAGGCTGAGTCATCACAAGAAATTTTTTAAATATATCGAAAGGAAAATATATAGCATCCATGAAAAACATGGGAAAAACAAGGGAAAATGTGAGTCTTAATTAAGCAATGTGCACGAGTCTATACACATAGACAAACCCATGTAGAATTTAGCTTTTGGCTTTGTTTATTATGAACACTTGACACTCATCTTAATTCATTCTGGTTTAGGAAACTGTGATCCCCCATGAGAAAATTGCTTTGTAATCTGTATTTTTAAATAAGCTAGACTGTGGTGTCTCATTGCTTAAAATAATCTTGGTACTATTCCAATTCTTGTGTGTGTATAGGGGGAGGGGTGGGAAATACAGTGTTTCTCCATTTCAATATTTTCCTTTACAATTTATATCAAAATTTTGGCTCTCCTAATTTATCTGATAGTGAGAGATGACCAAAGTCCAACATAAATGAATAAACAAATTGTAATTATTTCCCCCCCAAAAGATGTTGAAATCCTAACCTTTATACCTATGAATGTGACTTTACTGGAAATATGGTCTTTGCAGATGCTCAAGTTCAGATAAGGTCATTAGGAGAACCTCCTTATAATATGTATTAAGGGGGGAATTAGGGCACAGAGACAGACACCCATTGAGGGAATGTGAAGTGGAGACGCAGAATGCTATCCACAAGCCAATGAATGCCTGAGGCAATCTAAAGCTAGGAGAGACTCATGGAAAAGATCCCTGAGAAGAAGTCAGCCCTGATTTTGGATTTCTAGCTTTCCGAACTGTGAGATGATAACACTTCTGATGCTTAAATCACCCAATTTGTGGTACTTTGTTATGTCAGCTCCAGGAAATGAGAACAAGGTATACTTTAAACATGTTTATATGTATGTACAAATTGCTATGAAATAAAATATTTTGATCTATAATTTAAAAGCTTTTAAATTATAGTTGCAGAGCTAACCTCAACTTTCGTCAAACTTCCATACATATTAGCAAATGCTGTTAATGTGGCTTATAAAAGGGATGTCAAGAATTCTAGAGGAAATATTTTCCTATTTAGGAGAAAAACTGGAAGATTCAGTTCAGTGTTATGTGAAAGTTTGGAGTCTATTTAAGTTTATGTAATCTGCTTATAACATTCTATTTTTGAGCAAGTCTCCAGATAAAGACTTTTTAAAAAAACAAGCATTGTGCTAACATATCTTCATCTGTTGTTTTTACTGAGTTCCTTTCTCAGCTCTTACATAATATAGCTCTGCTTATGAACCTCTGTTTTCCTCAGTAGTTATTTCTGGAAACGTGGTCAGTTTGGCTTTGTATATAGCGAGTCAGACTTTTTGTTCATTATTTACTATTTATGACTCACTGTCCCTCCTGGCATGGAAATATCTTTTACCTTTATGTGTGTTCTTTCAAAATATTATTTAACGTTTCATTTTTTAGCAATGAAAATAATTTTCATTTTTGAAGTATTGTTTTCCCCTTATCAAGAAATGCCACACATCATCTTTCTTGAGCAAAAGTTTTTTTTTGTTTTTTTTTTGTGTTTTTTTTTTGCGGTACACGGGCCTCCCACTGTTGCGGCCTCTCCCGCTGCAGAGCACAGGCTCCGGACGTGCAGGCTCAGAGCAATGGCTCACAGGCCCAGCCGCTCCGCGGCACGTGGGATCCTCCCGGACCAGGGCAAGAACACCCGTCCCCTGCATCGGCAGGCTGACTGTCAACCACTGCGCCACCAGGGAAGCCCCTAGCAAAAGTTTTAATTAATGTATTTCGGAAAGTGTGTGGTACTTCCATTATACTAGTTTTTGCTTTGAATTTTTACTTAAGTTTACGTTTTATTCCCTCTGGATGTTTTCCATGAAAGCACTGGCAAGTGTTTGGTAGTTTGTTATTTGGTGCTTTGGCAGCAACCAAAGGAGTAAAAGATAAGCAGGTGTGGTGGGCTGAATAGTGGTCCCCAAAGTGCTGCACGTATTAATCCCTGGAATTTGTGAATGTTACCTTATATGACAAAAGTGAGTTTGCAGATACCATTAAATTAAAGATTTTAAGGTGGAGAGATTATCCTAGATTATCTAGGCAGGCTCTAATGCACTCGCAGTATCCTTATGAAAGGCAGACAGAGGCAGATCTGACTACATGGAAGAGGAGAGGGTGAGTGACAATGCTGCTTCTAGCTGTGAACCTAGAAAGAAGAGCTGTAGACCAGGGAATGCAAGGAATGCAGCTCTAGCAACTGGAAAGGAGAAAGAAAGAGATTCTACTCTAAAGCTTCTGAGGAAGCCTGGCTGTGCCAACACTTTGGTTTTGGCCTATTGAAACCATTTCTCACCTCTGGCTTGCAGAACTGTAAGAGAATAGATGCATGTTTATTTGAACCACTGATCTGTGTGTGGTTTTTTTTTGTTTTTTGTTTTTTTTTGCGGTACGCAAGCCTCTCACTGTTGTGGCCTCTCCCATTGCGGAGCACAGGCTCCGGACGCGCAGGCTCAGCGGCCATGGCTCACGGGCCCAGCCGCTCCACGGCATGTGGGATCTTCCCGGATTGGGGCACGAACCCGTGTACCTTGCGTCGGCAGGCAGACTCTCAACCACTGCGCCACCAGTTGTTTTAAACCACAAGTATGGTGTAATTTGTTACATACCATAGACAACTGATAAAGCAAAGCTCCTCTTGGGAGGTGACCTTATGAAGAAGAGGGAGGCTTCCTGAACATCAGACCATTTGTGCCCATCTGCTGTGTGGGCTGATTTGCATTAGGAAAAGGGATGTGGAAGGAGATGAGGCTGTGAATTGAAGGGGTAGGGGTGAGGAAGGGAGAGCTGGGAGAACAAGAATGGAATGGTGGGCATATGACTGCTTGGACTTTGTAGTAACAACCATTCCCTTACCTTCCCTCCTCTGAATCACCTATGAAAACATTTTATTAGCTTCTGTGGAAGTTCTTTGTAAATCACAGATTTAAGTGGCCCAGGGAGTATCACTTAGATACTCAACTGACAAAATGAAACGGCATAGAAAAGAAGCTTATTATATCCCCTTGGTCTGGGAAATGAGCTCAGTTTAAGTCCAATAAATATCACATTGAAAAAGACTCCCTCAATCATCATAAGGAATCTGGACTTTTGGTACTTCAGAAGACTGACCATTGCTGCTAAATCTTTATTATGATGGAGGGTTCCATCCACGGCAATGATGAAGCCCTGCCTGTAACTGCATTTACAGGCAGCAAGCATCACTGATGGGGTCTGGAGCCAAAGAATCTGGAAAGTCTGTTTATGATCTCAAATGTGTCAGATATCAAGACTGCAAGTGATAAATGGATGAGATTTTTAAAGGACCATGGAAGTCTTATGTCATCAAGGTAGAGTTATAGCACGTTACTAGGACTTAATCTGAAGTAGTTAACCCCTCTTTCCAAACTTATAAGTAAGTCTTAGGGCCTAGTGGACTTTCAGTTGTTGTCTAAAGTCACAAGGGCTCCTTTCTTAAAAGTTGCTTGCCAGGGGGAGGGACACGCTGTGCTTTTCCATCAACTCCATTCGCTAGTCAGATGATTGTCAGTGCTAGAAATACCTCTGTGAGGTTAGAAAAATAAAAGTACTTGACTCTTCAGAGATTCTGATGAAGTATGGCCAGGCTGAGTTTCCACATTGCTAATTCGGAATTATTCACACACACAGAAGGAGATTTCAGCAGAATGTGTTTCGCAGTCATCAAACTATGTTCTTTTTCATGCCTTATCAAACCCTTCCCAACTGAAGCTCTCTGTCTTGTAGGCAGCAGCCCTAACACAAACAGCCCACACTGGCAAGTAACTCTGGTTTCAAGAGGAAGAACACACAAAATCTGTAGTCAGTTCATTGGTAATTGTGTGTTGGCTCCTAGATGATCATTTAAAAAAATAATAAAATTATGACTTTTATAAAATAATCACCCAAAGCTTTTATTTAACATATTAATTAGTGAAGGAACCAGTAAGATGATAAGATGTTACAATCAGGAAATGTGACAAAGGTATATATATAGAATATATATACATATTTTAGATTCTTTTCCATTATAGGTTATTAAAGATATTGAATACAGTTCCCTGTGCTATACAGTAGGTCCCTGTTGTTTATCTATTTTATATATAGTAGTGTGTATCTGTTCATCCCAAACTCTTAACTTATCCCTCCCCTCCCTTTCCCCTTCGGTAACCGTAAGTTTATTTTCTATGTTTATGAGTCTATTTCTGTTTTGTGAATAAGTTCATTTGTATCATTTTTTAGATTCCACATATAAACAATATCATATGATGTTTGTTTTCCTCTTTCTGACTTACTTCACTTAGTATTATAATCTCTAGGTCCATCCATGTTGCTGCAAATGGCATTATTTCATTCTTTTTTATGGCCGAGTAATATCCCATTGTGTATATATGACACATCTTTTTTATCCATTCTTCTGTCAATGGACACTTAGGTTGATTCCATGTCTTGGCTATTGTAAACAGTACTTTACGAATATTGGGGTGCAAGTGTCTTTTTTTTCTTTTATTTTTTTAAATACATCTTTATTGGAGAATAATTGCTTCATAATACTGTGTTAGTTTCTGTTGTACAGCAAAGTGAATCAGTCATATACATACATATGTCCCCATATCTCCTCCCTCTTGAATCTCACTCCCACCCTCGCTATCCCACGTCTCTGGGTCATCGCAAAGCACCAAGCTGATCTCCCTGTTCTGTTCTGCTGCTTCCCACTAGCTAACTATTTTACATTCGGTAGTGTATATATGTCAATGCTACTCTCACTTTGCCTCAGCTTCCCCCTCCCCTGCCGTGTCCTCAAATCCATTCTCTATGTCTATGTCTTTATTCCTGCCCTGCCACTATCTTCATCAGTACCATTTTTTTTTAGATTCCATATATATGTGTGAGCATACAGTATTTGTTTTTCTGACTTACTTCACTCTGTATGACAGACTCTAGGTCCAACCACCTCGCTACAAATAGCTCAATTTAATTCCTTTTTAATGGCTGAGTAATATTGCATTGTATATATGTGCCACATCTTCTTTATCCATTCATCTGTCGATGGACATTTAGGTTGCTTCCATGTCCTGGCTATTGGAAATAGTGCTGCAATGAACATTGTGGTAAATGTCTCTTTTGTGATTATGGTTTTTTCAGGGTATATGCCCAGTAGTGGGATTGCTGGGTCATATGGTAATTCTATTTTTAGTTTTTTAAGGAACCTCCATACTATTCTCCATAGTGGTGGCATCAATTTACATTCCCACCAAAAGTGCAGCACACCCTTTCCAGCATTTATTGTTTCTAGATATTTTGATAATGGCCATTCTGACCAGTGTGAGGTGATACCTCATGTAATTCTGATTTGCATTTCTTGAATAATTAGTAATGTTGAGCATCTTTTCATGTGCCTCTTGGACATCTGTATGTCTTCTTTGGTGAAATGTCCATTTAGGTCTTCTGACCATTTTTTAATTGAATTGTTTGTTTTTTTGATATTGAGCTCCATGTGCTGTTTGTATATTTTAGAGATTAATCCTTTGTCTGTTGTTTCACTTGCAAATATTTTCTCCCAAAATGAGGGTTGTCTTTTTGTCTCGTTTATGGTTTCCTTTACTGTGCAAAAGCTTTGAAGTTTCATTAGGTCCCTTTTGTTTATTTTTATTTTTATTTCCATTACTCTAGGTGGTGGGTCCTAAAAGATCTTGCTGTGGTTTATGTCAAAGTGTGTTTTCCTCTAAGAGTTTTATAGTGTCTGGCCTTACATTTAGGTCTTTAATCCATTTGGAGTTTATTTTTGTGTATGGTGTTAGGTAGTGTTCTAATTTCATTTTTTACATGTAACTGTCCAGTTTTCCCAGCACCACTTATTGAAGAGGCTGTCTTTTCTCCATTGTATGTTCTTGCCTCCTTTCTCATAAATTAGGTGACCATATGTTCATGTGTTTATCTCTGGGCTTTCTATTCTGTTCCATTGATCTATATTTCTGTTTTTGTGCCGGTACCATACTGTCTTGATTACTGTAGCTTTGTAGTATAGTCTGAAGTCAGGGAGCCTGATTCCTCCAGCTCCGTTTTTCTTTCTCAAGACAGCTTTGGGTGTTCGGGGTCTTTTGTGTTTCCATATGAATTGTAAATTTTTTTGCTCTAGTTCTGTGAAAAATTGCCATTGGTAGTTTGATAGGGATTGCATTAAATCTGTAGATTGCTTTGGGTAGTATAGTCATTTTCACAATATTGATTCTTCCAATCCAAGAATATGGTATATTTCTCCATCTGTTTATGTCAACTTTGATTTCTTTCATCAGTGTTTTATAGTTTTCTGAGTACAAGTCTTTTGCTTCCTTAGGTAGATTTATTCCTAGGTTTTTTATTCTTTTCGTTGCAGTGGTAATGGGATTGTTTCCTTAATTTCTCTTTCTGAGTTTTCATTGTTAGTTTATAGGAATACCAGAGATTTCTGTGCTTTCACTTTGTATCCTGCAGCCTTACCAAATTCATTGATTAGTTCTAGTAGTTTTCTGGTAGCATCCTTAGGATTTTCTATGTATAGTATCATGTCATCTGCAAACAGTAACCATTTTATTCTTCTTTTTCAGTTATTTCTTTTATTTCTTTTTCTTCTCTTCTTGCCATGACTAGGACTTCCAAAACTATGTTGAATAAGAGTGGCCAGAGTGGATATCCTTGTCTTCTTCCTGATCTTAGTGGAAATGCTTTCAGTTTTTCACCATTGAGAACCATGTTGGCTGTGGTTTTGTTATATAGGCCTTTATTATGTTGAGTTAGTTTCCCTCTATACTGATTTTCTGGAGAGTTTTTTATCATAAATCTGTGTTGAATTTTGTCAAAAGCTTTTTCTGCATCTATTGAGATGATCATATAGTTTTTATTCCTTAATTTGTCGATATGGTGTATCACACTGATTGATTTGCATATATTGAAGAATCCTTGCATTCCTGGGATTAATCCCACTTGATCATGGTGTATGATCTTTTAATATGTTGTTGGATTCTGTTTGCTAGCATTTTGTTCAGAGTTTTTGCATCTCTGTTCATCAGTGATATTGGTCTATAATTTTCTTTTCTTGTGATATCTTTGTCTGGTTTGGTATCAGGTGATGGTGCTTCTAGAAGGAATTTAAGAGTGTTCCTCTCTTTGCAGTTTTTTGGAAGAGATTGAGAAGGATAGGTTTTAGCTCTTCTCTAAATATTTGATAGAATTCACCCGTGAAGCCATCTGGTCCTGGACTTTTGTTTGTTGTAATATTTTGAATTACAGTTTCAATTTCGTTACTTGTGGTAGGTCTGTTTATATTATCTAATTCTTCCTGGTTCAGTCTTGGAAAATTGTACCTTTCCAAGAATTTGTCCATTTCTTCGTGGTTGTCCATTTTACTGGCATATATTTGTTTGTAGCAGTCTCTTATAATCCTTTGTATTTCTGTTGTGTCAGTTGTGATTTCTCAATTTTCATTTGTAATTTTATTGTTTTGATCCTCTCCCTTTATTTCTTGATGAGTCTGGCTAAAGGTTTAGCAATTTTGTTTATCTTCTCAAAGAACCAGCTTTTAGTTTTATTGATCTTTGCTATTGTTTTCTTCATTTCTATTTCATTTATTTCTGCCCTGATCTTTATGATTTCTTTCCTTCTGCTGACTTTGGGTTTTCTTTGTTCTTCTTTCTCTAGTTGATTTAGGTATAGGGTTAGATTGTTTATTTGAGATTTTTCTTGTTTCTTGAGGTGAGATTGAATTGCTATAATCTTCCCTCTTAGAGCTGCTTTTGCTGCATCCCATAGGTTTGGGCCGTTATGTTTCGTTGTCATTTGTTTCTATGTATTTTTTGATTTCTTCTTTGATTTCTTCAGTGATCTCTTGCTTATTTAGTAGCACACTGTTTAACCTCCATGTGTTTGTGATGTTTTTTTTCCCTGTAATTGATTTCTAATCTCATAGCGTTGTGGTCGGGAAAGATGCTTGGTATGATTTCAATTTTCTTAAATTTATCAAGGCTTGATTTGTGACCCAAGATGTGATCAATCCTGGAGAATGTTCCGTGTGCCATTGAGAAGAAAGTGTATTCTGACACTTTCGGGTGGAATGTTCTATAAATGACAAATCTATCTGGTGTTTTGTGTCACTTAAAGCTTGTGTTTCCTTATTTATTTTCTGTTTGGATGATCTGTCCATTGGTGTAACTGGGGTGTTAAAGTCCCCTACTATTATTGTGTTACTGTCGATTTCCCCTTTCATGGTTGTTAGCATTTGCCTTATGTACTGAGGTGCCTCTATGTTGGGTACGTAAACATTTATAATTGTTATATCTTCTTCTTGGATTGATCCCTTGATTATTATGTAGTGTCCTTCCTTATCTCTTGTAACAGTCTTTATTTTAAAGTCTGTTTTATCTGATACTAGTATTGCTACTCCAGCTTTCTTTTGAGTTCCATTTGCATAGAATATCTTTTTCCATCCCTTCACTTTCAGTCTGTATGTGTCACTGGGTCTGAAATGGGTCTCTGGTAGACAGCATATATATGGGTCTTGTTTTTGTATTCATTCAGCCAGTCTATGTCTTTTGGTTGGGGCATTTAATCCACTTACATTTAAGGTAGTTATCAACATGTATGTTCCTATTACCATTTTCTTAACTGTTTGGGTTTGTTTTTCTGGGTCTTTTTGTTCTCTTGTGTTACCCACTTAGAGAAGTTCCTTTAGCATTTATTGTAAATCTGGTTTTGTGGTGCTGAATTCTCTTAGCTTTTGCTTGTCTGAAAAGCTTTTGATTTCTCCATCAAATCTGAATGAGATCTTTGCCGGGTAGAGGAATCTTGATTGTAGGTTTTTCTCTTTCATCATTTTAAGTATGTCCTGCCACTCCATTCTGGCCTGCAGAGTTTCTGCTGAAAAATCAGCTGATAACCTTATGCAGATTCCTTTTTATGCTATTTGTTGTTCTTCCCTTGCTGCTTTTAATATTTTTTCTTTGAATTTAATTTTTATTAGTTTGATTAATATGTGTCTTGGTGTGTTTATCCTGTATGGGACTCTGTTTTTTTCTGGACTTGGGTGACTATTTCCTTTCCCATGTTAGGGAAGTTTTCCACTATATTCTCTTCAAATATTTTCTCAGACCCTTTCTTTTTCTCTTCTTCTTCTGGGACCCCTATAATTTGAATGTTGGTGCATTTAGTGTTGTCCTAGAGGTCTCTGAGATTGTCTTCAGTTCTTTTCTTTTTTTTTTTCTTTATTCTGCTCTTCAGCAGATCTTTCCACCATTTTGTCTTCCAGCTCACTTATTCATTCTTCTGCTTCAGTTATTCTGTTATTGATTCCTTTTAGTGTTTTTTTCATTTCAGTCATTGTTGTCTTCATCTCTATCTGTTTGTTCTTTAGTTCTTCTAGATCTTTGTTAAACATTACTTGCATTTTCTCAATCCATGCCTCCGTTCGATTTCTGAAATTCTGGATCATCTTTATTATCATTGCTCTGAATTATTTTTCAGGTAGATTGCCTGTTTCCTCTTCATTTATTTGGTCTTGTACGTTTTTACCTTGCTCCTTCATCTGTGACATATTCTTTTTGCCATCCCTTTTATTTTTTTTTTTCCTTTTTTTTAATGAGTGGCACTGTTTTCTTGTCTTACTGGTTGTTTGGCCTGACGCTTCCAGCACTGCAGTTTGTAAGCTTTTGTGTAGAGCTGGGTCTTGGTGCTGAGGTGAGGACCTCTGGGAGACCTCACTCCGATGAATATTCTCTGGACTTTGAGGTTCTGTTAGTCCAGTTGTTTGGACTTGGAGCTCCCACCGCAGGAGCTTCAGCCCAACTGCTGCCTCATTAACAGAGATCCTGCCTCTTTTCTAATTATAGTTTTCTCTGGATATATGCCCAGGAGTGGATTGTTGGATCACATGGTTCTATTTTTAGTTTTTGAACGGACCTTCATACTGTTCTCCATAGTGGCTGCACCAATTTTCATTTCCAATGACAGCATTGGAGGGTTCTTTTTTTCCACATCTTTCTAGTATTTATTATTTGTAGACTTTTTGAGGATGGCCATTCTGACTGGTGTGAAGTGATATCTCATTGCAGTTTTGACTTGCATTTCTCTAATAATTAGCAGTGTTGAGCATCTTTCATGTGCCTTTTGCCCATCTCTGTGTCTTCTTTGAAGAAATGTCTGTTTAGATCTTCTACCTGTTGTTCTGTTGGTTTTTATTATTATTATTAAACTATATGAGCTGTTTGTATATTTCAGAAGTTAAGCCCTTGGTTGCATCATTTGCAAATGTTTTCTCCCATTCCATAGGTTTTCTTTACATTTTGTTTATGGTTTCCTTTGCTGTGCAGAAGCTTTTGAGTTTGATTAGGTCCCATTTGTTTATTTTTGTTTTTATTTCTATTACTCTAGGAGGTAGGTCAAAAAAGATATTGCTGCGATTTATGTCAAAGAGTGTTCTGCCTATGTTTTCCTCTAGGAGTTTTATAGTATCTTGTCTTACATTTAGATCTTTTATCCATTTTAAGTTTATTTTTATGTATGGTGTTAGAGAATGTTCTAATTTCATTCTTTTACATGTAGCTGTCCAGTTTTCCCAGCACCACTTATTGAAGAGGTTGTTTTTTCTCCATTGTATATTCTTGCTTCCTTTATCATAGATTAATGACCATAAGTGCATGGGTTTATTTCTGGGCTTTCTATCTTGTTCCATAGATCCATATGTTTGTTTTTGTGCCAGTACCATACTGTTTTGATGACTGTAGCTTTGTGGTATAGTTTTAAGTCAGGGAGCTTGATTCCTCCAGCTCTGTTCTTTTCTCTCAACGTGCTTTGGCTATTCAGGGTCTTTTGTGTTTCCATACAAATTTAAAAGAAATTTTTGCTCTAGTTCTGTGAAAAATGCCATTAGTAATTTGATAAGTGTTGCAGTGAATCTATAGATTGCCTTGGGTAGTATGGTCATTTGAAATAACCTTTTTATATGGGTAAAAACAGTTGTATCTCTGCCTGACACTTGCATTTCTATTGAAAAAAAAAGACACTTGGAATGTCTTCATTGTTCTATAACTTACAGATTTATAGTCAAAGAAAGTAAAATTGCAAATCCTATAATGTTAGGTAAGTACAAAAACCCCAGCAAGCCCAACATACTATTGAATGGACCCCCAAGCAACTTTTGCATATTTTAGACTTTTCATGTTTTCTCCTGACATGTCTCTATTACATACCAATTGTGTGAACATGGTTAAGCCATTGCAACTCTTTGCAAGCATAAGAAGAAAATAATTTCTTGTACCATAAGAAGGAAATAATTTCCAGATTATTTTTTTTTTTTACTATATTCCCACAGGATTCCACAGGAGTATAAAGTAGAAAAATTAATGTGTATAAAATAATTTTGGGTATAAAAATCACTTTATGAAATTCTTTAGGTAAATTAAGTGCTTGTAAACATGCTATATTTCTCAAGTAACTATTTTTCCATATCCAAAAAACAACTTGAGCCACCTTTCCATGTTAAGAGAGTAAAACCTAAGATTTCTCAACACAATGAAAGCATTCTTTTTTTTCTTTTTTTGTATCTATATGAAATGATGGATGTTCAGTAAACTTATTGTGGTAATCATTTCATGATGTATGTATCAGATAACTAAGCTGTACACCTTATACAGTACAGTCCATCTTTCCATACCTCAAGTCCAATTTCCAAAAATTCCCTTTTAATACTAAAGAGCCGATTAGTGTAATTTTTGGAAACTATCATATCACCCTAGCATAAAATTTGCAGGTAACTTTTAAAAACTAGAATTGTTTTTATTTTAACAAATATGTGTTATAATTTATACTTTAGATATGTATATGTTATATATATTTAACAAATATATATTATAATTTAAATTTAGATTAATTTATATTGCATGCTAATTACCATAGATTAATATTGAAATGTTCTCTAAAGATTTTAGTTTCTGGAAACTACAATCTACCTTTAACTCATGCACTTAACAAATATATTAAAGATTTATCATATACCAGGTAATGTTCTAGATAGTAAATAAAAATATGCTTGATCTCATAAAGGAGACAGTTTAGAAGAGGGAGCATACAAAACCAAGTAATCAGTTAAGTAAACTATTTATAAACTGTGGTATTTATAAAATAGTATTTTAACAAAGAGTTTATGAAGGGAACTATTCCAGAAAAGGTAGTCAGGAAAAACATCTCTGAATAATCAACATTTAAAATGAAAAGTTTAATAAAAAATAAAACCATTTAAAGAGTAGGATGAAACACTTTTCTTGGAGTGAGAACACAAAATGCAAACAATTTTGAAGTAGGAAAGAGCTCGATATATTTGAGTGTTTGAAAAAAAATCAAGTGACAGAAATTTAGTTGTTAAGAGAGATGAGTGAAAGCAGATGAAGTCACAGGAGTAGATATGGACAAAAACAGGCAAAGCCTGGAAGATCTTAGGAAGGAATTTGTATTTTATACTACGTTCAATGAAAAACCATTGAAGACCTTTTCTTTTTTTCTTCCAGTTATATTGAGATATAACTGACACATAGCACTGTATAAGTTTAAGCTGTACAGTTTAATTATTTGGCTTTTATACATCATGAAATGATTATCACAGTAGGTCTTGTGAACATCCATCATGTCATATAAATACAGAAAAAAAAAATATTTTTCCCTGGGATGATAAATCTTAGGATTTACTCTCATAACGGCTTTCTTATAAAACATACAGCAGCTTTATTATATTTATCACGCTGTACATTACATCCCTACTACTTATTTATCTGATAACTGGAAGTTTGTACCTTTTGGCTGCCTTCACTAATTCCCCCTCACCCCACGCCCTGACTTTGGTAACCACAAATCTGGTCTCTTTTGCTATGAGTTTGTTTGTTTGTTTTTGAAATATAATTGACCTACAACACTATGTTAGTTCCTGTTACACAACATAGTGGTTTGATATTTCTATACACTTCAAAATGATCACCATGATAAGTCTAGTTACCATCTGTCAACATAAGAAGATATTACATGATTATTGACTATATTCCCCACACTGTGCTTTTCATATCCAGGACGTTTTTATTTTGCAACTGGAGGTTTGTACCTCTTAATCCCCATCAACTATTTCTCTCCTATCCCCGCTCTCTCTACCACTGGCAGCCACCTGTTTCTTGTCTGTATCTATGACTCTGTTTTTGTTTAGTTATGTTTGTTTATTTAACTTTTTAGATTTCACATATAAGTGAAATTGTACAGTATTTGTTGTTTTTTGTCTGACTTATTTCACTTAGCATAATACTCTCTATCCCATCCATGTCACAAATGGCAAGATTTCTTTTTTATGACTGAATAATAGTCCAGTGTGTGTGTGTGTGTGTGTGTGTGTGTGTGTGTGTGTGTGTGTTTATACCACATCTTCTTTACCCATTTTTGTATTGATGAGCAGTTAGGTTGCTTCTGTATCTTGGCTAATGTAAACATGATGCAATGAACATAGGAGTACATATATATTTTCCAATCAGTTTTTTTTTTTTTCTTCAGATAAATACCCAGGGAAGGAATTGCTAGATGATGTGATAGTTCTATATTTAATTTTTTGAGGAATCTTCATACTGTTTTCCATAGTGGCCATACCAACTTGTATTCCCACCAACAGTGCACAAGCGTTCCCTTTTCTCCATGTCCTCAGCAACACTTGCTATTTGTTGTCTTTTTTTTCCTTGAAAATTAAGTTTTTTTTTTTAACATCTTTATTGGAGTATAATTGCTTTACAATGGTGTGTTAGTTTCTGCTTTGTTATCTTTTTGATGATAGGAATCCTAACAGTTGTGAGGTGATATCTCATTGTGGTTTTGATTTGCATTTCCCTGATATGTTGAGCATCTTTCATGTGCCTTTTGGTCCTCTTTTATGTGTTCTTTGGAAAAATGTTTATTCAAATCCTCTGCCTATTTTTAATTTTGGTTGCTTGTTTTCTGATGTTGACTTGCATATGTTCTTTTTATATTTTGTATATTTACTCCTAAATGGTTATATTGTTTGCCAATATCTTCTCTCTTTCAGTAGGCAGTCTTTTTGTTTCATTGATAGTTTCCTTTGCTGTGCAGATTTTCAGTTTGATGTAATCCCATTTGTTTTTGGTTTTGTTTTTAATTTATTTATTTTCTTCATTTTTTGGCCATGTTGGGTCTTAGTTGCAGCACACGGGATCTTTGTTGAGGCATGCCAGATCTTTCACTGTGGCGCATGGGCCCTTTGTTGCAGTGCATGGGCATCTCTCTAGTTGTGGCATGCAAACTCAGTAGTTGTGGCATATGGGCTTAGTTGCCCCATGGCACGTGGGATCTTAGTTCCCCGACCCGTGTCCCCTGCATGGAAAGGTGGATTCTTTACCACTGGGTCACCAGGGAAGTCCTGTCCCATTTGTTTATTTTTGCTGTTGTTTCTCTTGTTGAGGAGACGTATCTGAAAAAATATCATTAAGACTGATGTCAGAGCATACTGCCTATGTTTTCTTCTAGAAGCTTTATGGTTTTGTGTTTTACATTTAAGTCTTTAGTCTGTTTTGAATTTAATTTTGTATATGGTGTGAGAAAGTATTCCAGTTTGATTCTTTTGCTTTTAGCTATACAGTTTTCCCAATACCATTAATTGAATAAGCTATCTTTTCCCCATTGTCTATTCTTGTCTACTTTGTTGTAGATTAATTCCCCACATAAGTGTGGGTTCATTTCTGGAATCTCTATTCTATTTCATTGATCTATGTGTCTGTTTTTGGAATAACTCTAACTGAAGAGGTAAAAGATCTGTACTCAGAAAACTATAAGACACTGATGAAAGAAATTGAAAATGGCACAAACAGATGGAAAGATATATTATGATCATGAATTGGAAGAATTAATGTTGTTAAAATGACCATATTACCCAGTGCAATCTACAGATTTAATGCAGTTCCTACCAAAATACTAATGTATTCACAGAACTAGAACAAATAATTCTAAAATTTGTATGGAAACGCAAAAGACCCTGCATAGCCAAAACAGTCTTGAGAAAAAAGAACAAAGCTGGAGGTATCATGCTCCCTGATTTCAAACTATACTGCAAAGCTACAGTAATCAAAACAGTATGGTACTGGCACACAAAGCATTGAAGAATTTTAAGCAGTGGTGTAACTTAACTTAAAAAAAAAAAAGACATTCTATGGAATGTGGAAGATATTTAAATAAGGTAAAAATAAGGAAATAAGGTATCTGAATTATACATTTGGGAGGTATTGACTCAAGATTGGTTCAACAATGTAGACAGAAAAGAGCAGAGCATCTGGAACAACTATTGGAGTGGTTATTTTTTTTAAAGATTGATAATAATGGAGTGTATTTGAATGCTAAGGGAACTATTTAAAAAGAGAAAACTGCTAGAAGATGTAGGAGAGAGTGGGGATTCCCAAAAGAAGATGTATTTTTAAATTTTTCATTATGAAAAATTTTATACACAAACCAGCGTACAAAGAATGGCACAATAAATGCTGATGTCTCTTTAACCTGGTTTCAAATTATCAAAATATGGTTCATCTTGTTTCCTCCATACTTCCTATGCTTCCTCCCCTCTCCTACTCCTAGATGTTGTTTTTAAGAAAATACCAAATACCTTATAATTTCCTTCATAAATACCCAAAGGAATGAAATCTTGAGAAAGTAAGCAAAAATGAGATCCAGAGCACAGTAAGCCCTGTCCAGGTCTAAGTGCCTGGTCAGATTTTGAAATAGAACAAAGTTCATGCTGGAAGTTTAAAGATCATAGAACAGTTCTGAAGCAGGTCCTATAGAGAATAAAGCTATTATAAGAGAAAAACTTTTCAACACTCTTTGAAAGGAACACTTCTATTATTTATATAAAAATAAAACCTTATCATTATGAAAAATAAAAATAACAAAAGCCAACATGCATAAATGAGGGTGATTGTGTGTGTGTGTGTGTGTGTGTGTGTGTGTGTGTGTGAATAGATTACTGTCTATGAGTAAATATAGATAAAGGAGTTGTTGATTGTGTTTTCTAAAATTTTCCATGACTTCTCTGAGAGTTTAATTATGTCAATGCATTTCAATTAACCTCTGTCATAATTACTTTCTTACATATCTTATAAATTATATTGACATTTACCTGTCTTTGATAATCACCCTTTTAAAAAATAATTATTAGGGAATTTCTTTAAAAACCATTTTTTAAAACATGAGGAATGACTTCTTCCCAAAGTAATGAGATAGTTAGAGACCAAGATTTATAGAATTCATTGAAATAAAATTTCAAATCCAATGTGATTTGTGAAGGAGATATACATAAATAGACATTGGTATATTCAGGGTGTTTTATTGAGAGGCCAAGCAGAAATGCTGATTACTAAATGTACCATTATCCTAGTTTTAGTTCTTTCAGTGCATGTATTAGATCTGCAAAGGAGTTAAAACTTGGATAACCAATGATTGACTCCCCTCAGTGTATCACATTCATGTTATATTCTGAAGACCTTAAGGTTTTGCCAAATTGCTAAATTATATATGTATTATATAATTATACAATTTTGCTAAATTATGTATATGACTAGATATTGCTAAATTTTATATATATAAAATCAGTGGTTTTATATATATATATAAAAAACCACTGATTATGGTAGTACTAGCCGTAGAAGAGTTCAGCAAGAATGAATTAGAAACATAAGAAGTTTTGAAATGAGCCACATAGTAATAATTTCATCAAATTTGTGATCTGGAATAAGATGGAAGGAAAAGACACATGCTGACATTTTGATAAAATGACAGGTATAAATTAGGTGGATATCTATTTTTGAATAAAAATACTACAGTAAGGAAAGAGTGAGCTGCTGTGTTGGGGAGGGACTTGTACCTTGATGTCATATCATTTTGTATATTGCCTCAAATGCTATATGTGTGTGTTTGTAAATTTTTAAGATAAGCAGAAATAAAATCACAGTTATATTTTTAAAGTTCTATATTACTTTATAAACTGTATACTAAAGTCATACCAAGGTTCTTTCTAAACTGAATGTTCTAGAAGTCTTTGTAATAATAGCTAATTTCATTCTTCTAATATGGGTATAGAATGAAAATCTTAAAATATTTCAAATATATGTAATGAGAAGAATATTTAAATAGTCTTGAAAGCAATAAATTTGAGGAACATATGTAATTAGTTCAAACCACTCTTTGACGACAAATACTACATTGCCTGTAAAGAGCCATCTTTGTGTCCAGTTTTCCTCACCACTCCTGGTACATGCAGACATACATATTTTCCTTTTTTGTCTCAAGGTATATCGAGAATCATACTGACTATTAAATAGAGATGTGTGAGCAAGTGGCAAGGAGCAAGCATATTCTAGTGAGTAATAGCAATAAGCTTTACTATGCCAAGAATCAACTGTCAGTCTGGTTTAAATGCAGATTTTGTTTCAGTCAGCTCAGAATGGAGACTGAGAATCTCCCTTTACAGCAATCTTCCAGGGACTGCTGACGGTGGTGTTGAATAGACAACAATTTGAGTATAAAGAGAATCAACTTAAATGGATTTGCACACCTTTGTCTTCCAGTGATAGAGGAATCCCCCCTATCAGATAAAACCTACCATTAATAACCATTATAAACTTTGGACAAAATATTAAAACAAAAAATAGTACAACCAACTGAAGGTATCAAGGGGGAATTAAAAGTGTACAAAAACTGGAGCAGATTGTATATGTGAAAGAAAGAAGTAGCAATTGGTGACTTTCCCATCTTTTGTGGATTTTTCCATGAGTGTGGACCCCAGTTAGTGTTCCGGATATTTTGTGTAGAAGGGCAGTAGAGATTGATGTAAATAATATTTTTCCCAGTGTGCTAGCGTGAATAGTTACCTCCAAAACTATGTATTCCTAATCCCTTGAACCTGTGAATATCAATCATCCTATGTGAAAAAAATGGGTCTTTGAAGATGAAATTAAGGATTTTGAGAATCGATCATCTTGTAATTCCAACAGAGATGTCCCTGTAAGAGACATAAAGACCAGAAACACACAAACACAAAGAGAAGAAGCAATGTAAAGAAGACAGACATTGGAGTGATGTTACCATTAGCCAAGGAACTCTTAAGGCCTCTGTGGAGCCACCAAAAGCTGGAAGAGCCAGGGGATGAATTATCCCTCAGAGCCTCCTGGAAGGAGCACCGCCCTGATGATACATACCTTTTCTCCTCCTCCTTCTTTTCTGCTGTGGATGTCTAGCGTTGTCTTCAGCTTTTCTCTGCCGATTTCTCAGTGGGCCACACTCGTGATAGAAGCCCCAACCTTCCTTAGGTTGAAGTTTCAAAATCATTAGGAAGCAATTTTCTGTCTAAATTTTCCCACAAAACCACTGTTGTGCTTTCTTCTCTGTTTGTCTGTTAGGTTGTCCAGTTGGTGGTAACAGGAGGTAAGGCGTGTTAGGTTGGATTCTGTGTCCAGAGGAGGAAGTGGAAGTTCACTGATCCAGTTGGTGTTACTATTATCCAAGGACGTTTATACCTGTAAACAATTGCTGTGCTCTTGATGAGTTGAGTGTGTTTTATTTTTTCCTCATGATTTAATATATTTTGTGGTCTAAAATACAAAAGGATGATTTACACTCAGACTACCTGATTTTGAGTCCCTGTTTTGCCTTTTACTATCTGTATGTACATGGAAAATGTTGTGATGTCCTTGAGATTCAGTTCCTTTATCTGTAAAAAAAAAAAAGGTGAAGAATATTTACTCCATAGCATTTTTGAGGATTTTATGATAAAAAGTGTAAATTTTAGTGCAGTATATGCCAATTTGCTAAACTAAATTACAGCATAGTATAGGCCAATTATTCTAACGTGGTCCAGAAAAGATAATAAGTAATTCTTTACTTATCAATCTTGTAAGAGATTTCTAAGATGTCTGTACTTATTTATTTAAAGTGCACAGATATTTGCTTGCCTATTATTTGCCCGTTACCATACAAGGCAGCCTACTGTTTGTCCATGCTCAGTCTAACCCGTGGCTCACTTCCTCTGTCTCTGGAGTCTCTCTTGGAAATATCAAGTGGCATACAATAAAGGACCATGATTTTCTTCTCTGCTGGTGACTTCAGGAACTTGGCACACACTACCAAATATTCTAGTTTATATCAGTGAGCCATCTTGGTCTTAAATCAAGGAGTCTTTCCAAAATCTTATAAATCCTTCCTTAGTTTTATCCTATACTAGATATGCAGGATGTTCGTTATAGTAGACTCTTAATCCAAGTCTAAATGTTATTTACACAAGTCTGGCATTTCCATGTTACCTCTGCCACTTACTAGCTGAGAGCAACTAGTAAGTTTAGTCACCTTATCTATAAAATGGAGAGAGTCATTCCTACATCCTGGGGCTAGTGTGAGATTTAGGTAAAAAATTAATTGGATATAAAACCTGACATATGTTTGTTACCCCAAAAAATTATAGGTATTTTTAATCTGTGATTATTTTTTTCCAAGTGACAGATTTTTTTTCCTGCCTTCTGTTGTTTCAGGATTTTGCTTAAACAAATTTTTATCGTTTAATGGATTTTAATTATCTCTTCTTTTAGTCTTTTCTTTTAGGCTAAAAAAATGACACTTTAAAGAGTGTCTGTTTTATGTGTCGTAATAGTTCATTAACAAGTAAAGCCTATTACAGTGTAAAAGCAGCAGAGATAAAAAAAAAATTGTAGATAAACCAATGGCAGAGATGGATGGACATTCAAATATATAAATAGCAGATAGACTGAAAGAGATAGAATAGCAACTGATTGAAAAAGAGAGTTAGAAGGAAACAGATTTAAGATAGAAGATAGGCTAAAGATAGATGATATATGTGTATAAAATAATGGAAAGATACACAGATAATTGATAGTAGATTGGTTTATAGATGATACGTAGAAAAGGTAGATGGTAGATTAAAAAAAGAGTAGATAGATTAAATAGATGATAGATAACTTAACTGGAAGATAGATGACGGGGAATACTACAGATTAGTTCACATTTCCTAGTGTTTTAAAATTAGATAATATGAAATCATATAGAATTTTTTTTCCTATCTGGCTCCTTTCACTCAGCCTAATGATTTTGAGACTGATGTATATCATTGCATGTGATGGTCGGTTTATTTCCAGTTTGTCCCACTGTCTAAAAGTAAAGGCAAAGTGAAAAAAAAATTAAAAGTAATGAGAGGAAAAGGAGATATGTTTCTAGAGAAATAAAAATTGTGGGAATTAACCATATTAAAACAGATCTTAAATGGAGTTCTCCCAGCAGAAAAGAATAATTCCAGATAGAATCATGGTAATGTAGAAAAAATGAGGAGCAATGAAAACTGAACGTAATGCTAAAATAGAAGTAAATATTTACTTATAAAACTAATTGAAATGCATTTTGAAAGTTAAAATATATGTAGCATCAAAACACGTAAAATAATATAAAATGATGCCAAAATATGGAGGGATGTAAATGGCTATATAGTGCTCTCAGTTTTGCTGTTACTAAGGCAGGATAAAATCAGTCGTTTCATTTTACTATAATAAGAGTGTATGTTTAGATCATTTACTCAGTAAAATAACAAGTAAAATTGTTTTATTTTTAAAAAATGAAAAACTAACATTAAGCTAAAATAATAAATTAAAATAAGATATTTGACCCATCTGAAAGGAGGCAAACAAGGAGAAGAAAAGGAACTTCATGAGACAGATAAATCAAGTATTGCACAAATGGAAAGAAGGTAGATCTGAAATCAAATATATCACTAATCACATCAAATAAATGTGAATTTCAATTGAAAGGTTAATATTTAAAACTGAAATTTTAAAACATGGCTTCTAAAAGACAGGTTTTAAGTATAGAGAAACAAAATGGTTGGAAGTGAAGTGATGGAAAAAGATATACCCACCAAGAAAGCTAGTATAACTATATTAGTACAAGATAAAGTAGACTTTAAGGAATGAAGTAGTACTTTTGGCAAAGAGTGATATTTCATATTGATGAAAGTTCAATCCACCAACAAGATATAAAAATTCTTAATAGGTATGTACCCAATTAACATGGACTCAAAGCATATGAGATGGATGTTGGGAAGAGCCACTATGATCATATTGCAAAGGTAGATTTGTGGTCCAGTCCTGAAAGTTAGTATTCAACTGCCATCTCATACAGGGATTGTCTTGGCTTCAGAAAGCTGCCTCACCCAAAGTGGCATGAAGACTAGGTTCTTTGGGTTACAATTATACATATGACATTGTGGAATCTGGCCTCCAAATCTGTTCCAATATTTTGCCATAGATTTGAGAAAGAACCATTTCTATGCATCGTATAAACAGGGTTTGAAAACAAATCTTATGGTACTATGAAGAAAACTTGGCATCCAGCTCTGTTCTGCCACTTCTTCAGAATTCATTGTCAGGGAAGTAGCAGTCCCTCCTCTGTCATAGTCAGGGGATTGAAGTCTGAGTCTTATGGCTGCCTCTATATAATGTGGTGGACCAGTGGCACTTGGTCTTTACTTGCCACCTTCATGTTAGACCAGAATTCATTGATTCACAAAAACCATTGTTTGTGGTTGTGCTTTTGGAAATAGTATCATTTCTGAAATGGTACTTCACTGAAGGAAGACAAAATACAGTTAATCATTTTTGAACATGTTCAATCTCACTTCCCAGATATGATTTAAAATTCAAAATAAGGTTATCCCAAAAGATGGTATAGGGGTGCAGAGCACCTTAAAGTTTAGACAAGCATCCAGTAGGTTTGTCAGTATTTATCACATTTTGAGGCACTGGGATGTAAAGCGTCTCTTAGCTCTTACTCCCCAGGATGGAGGATAGTAAAAGTAAAACTGTCTCTTCAGAGAAAGAACTTGGAATAGTGGGCATATAATTAGAATAGTAATTTTGGGATAGAGAGTAAGCCCAAAATTTAGTTAGCAAAACCAAGTCATACAAGTGACCCTTGAACAATGCAGGGGTTAGAGATGCCAAACCCTAGGCACAGCAAAATCTGCATACTGCTATCTCTGCCTCAAAACCAAAAGAATTGATGAATGACTCACCTAAGGGTGGGAAGCTGAAACAGTTTGGATATAATCATGACTCAAGCCCTAGTCCTTTTGATTCCATATATTGTGATCTCTAATTGAACACCATCTGATTTTGAGTCCCCACACTTTATTTTAAAGATCTGTAAAATGAAAATCTAGATACTATATTTATTGAATAAAAAAACGTGTATAGGCGGACCCATGCTGTTTAAACCCATGATGTTCCAGGGTCAACTGTATTATTAGTATCTAGGGATTTAAAATGTTAAGCAAATAGAATTATCAGAAATGAAACACTCCATAGAATAGAATTAAGATGTAAAGTGATTTGCTGTTGAGGCACCTAAGGTGAGAATGGGCTACTCAAGTACCTTTAAATTCCAAATTTTATTTAAGGTACTGAGGGAAGAGTTCAGCTAAAAGAGAGAGACCAAATATTGACATTAGAAATGCAATGAGATGACTACCAGGATCATGGCTTGAGTTTATTGTAAGTCATTGTGCCTTAAGGCTATGTCTGCCTTGGTCATGTCACCTCAGTAAAGACCTGAATAATCAGATTAATAAACTATGAAGAACAATCAATGAGTAATGAATTATTTAATTATATAATTTAATCAGTTGTCTAAAACTGGCTATCACACGCACACACATACAAACATACATACCTAAAGGTGCACACACACCTTTAGTGAAATAACCCACCTAAATATTTTCCTGGCTTACACCAAGAACGTATTTACTTTTTAATTGTCTGGTTTTATTTTACTTCATTTTGTTTTAATAGCTTTATTGAAATATTAACATGCAAGTAACTGCACATATTTAATATATACAATTTGATGAGTTTGGACACAGGACATTGTAGTGATACGGTCACTGTGATCAGGGTTATAGTCATGTCCAACACTTCCCAGAGTTTCCTGTCCTTTTGTGTTTTGTGTGTGTATCTATTTTTTTGTGAAAAGAATACTTTATGTGGCAGCTATTATCTTAACAAGTTTTGAAGTAAACAAGACGCTATTATTAACTGTAGGCACCAGATTGTACAGCACATCTCTAGAACTTATTCCTTTTGCATAAATGAAATTTATGCCCATTATATAACTCCTCACTTCCCTCTGCCCTGCAGCCTTTGACAACCACTTATTGTATTCCCTGCATCTATGAGTATGATTGTTTTAGATACTTCATGTAACTGGAGTTATTTGTCTTTCTGCGACTGTCTTATTTCACTTAGGAAAATGTCCTCTGGGGTCATCCATGTTGTCACAAACAGCAGGATTTTCTTCTTTAATATTGAAAAACAGTCAGCATGTATTTACTTTATAATATCCACTGGGTAATTAAGCTCAAATTTCTGAGATAGCATGGTTTTATATTATTTTCATTTAATGATTACATTAGATTAAAAATGTGGACACAAATCAGAATTCTTAATTGTCATTGCAATTAGAGGTAAGGCTACTGGGAAAGATGCCTTTCCCATCATAAATTTGGTGGCATTTCCTATTTTAGATAGATGAGGCTTGTATAATTAAGTGATCATTAAATTCTAAGTTTAGGAAGCAGAAATACCTTCATTAAGTTACTGTTAATGACCCGTTCTTTTTTACTGTGGAGCTTTATTTGGAAACCATCACAGACATTTTTACTATTATCAGAGGACTCAGACAAACAAGTGGCTAAATAAGGATGAGTATGACACTGATGTTAAAATATTGATATGGCTCTCCTTTTGGTGAGAATATAAAATATTGACTTAAAAGAGAGAACTGTAACTACTGATTTCTCTCCAAGGAGAAGTATTTAAGTTTATGTTCCTTGTTTCATCTACAAATACTTAAAAGTCTGAATTCTACAGTTTACAGCTTGAAAAAAAAAAACGGCAAAACTCAACACACAGTAACAAGTGCAACCTTTTATTATTATCATTAAGTTGCCTTTTCTTCAGGCTGGCAAGACTCTTCAATATTACTAGTCTGACTGAGCTGCTGATCCCACTACTCTTTGCCAATCATTATTTTATTTTATTTGGTAAATCTCTATGACAGTTTTATTGCAGACTGAAAGCAGAATCGATCTTAGCCCTAGTTTACTTAGACTATCTTTTCAAAGGATACAGATATTCTCCATTAATGGGAACTTTGAAGAGAAATAAAATTAAGTACAATCTTAGCCTAATCTAAAGCTCTCTATCCTGTAGCAATTTCTACTCTCATTATGTAATATTAACTCTTTGGATTGAAGTATCCATTAAAAAGAAAGGGACTTTTTTTTAAGAGTAAAATTATTTTAAATATCTAATTCTTCACTTATATAACCTCAAAATGATTTAAAATGTCCTCATTCTATTTTGAATTTCATGTTTGAAAACCAGTCCATATGGCGTAGAATACTGCATCCTGCTGCATTATAGCACCTGCAGGGCAATCTGCTAGCTTCAGTGAGGCTAGCAAATCTTACAGCATAGCGTTTCTGCACACTTACTAAGATGAGTTATGTGGGAGCAGGGTTCACATTGCTTTTTAAATTTTTTGATATAATATTTATTAGAATGCATGCTTACACTGTTGTAGGTACTATTTTAGTAATTAAAGATACATATGTCAGTATCATTGATCTCAAAAACTAATGAACAGATATTTATCTACCACTGTGATAAATGCTTTAGTAGGCATACGAATAGAGTGCTGTTGAAGCATGTTTAAGCAAGTAACATTGGATGAGAAGGCAAGGAGCAACTTTCTAAAGAAGATGGTAGACTGAAATTAAACACATAATTGGGAGTCACAGTCGATCAGATGAAGACCGATGTTTAGAGATAAGGGCTCAGGTAATAGCCTGAGTGAAAGTCTGAATCATGGGACACCATGATAGGTTTTAGTAAAAAAGATACTGGAGTAATTCAGTTTAAGTATTATTTGTGCTTGGGACTTCCGTGGTGGCGCAGTGGTTAAGAATCCACCTGCTAGTGCAGGGGACACGGGTTCGATCCCTGGTCTGGGAAGATCCTACATGCTGCGGAGCACCTAAGCCTGTGCGCCACAACTACTGAGCCTGCACACCACAACTGCTGAAGGCTGCGCGCCTAGAGCCTGTGCTCCTCAACAAGACAAACCACTGCAAAGAGAAGCCCGTGCACTGCAACGAAGAGTAGCCCCTGCTCACTACAACTAGAGAAAGCCCATGTGCAGCAACGAAGACCCAACGCAGCCAAAAATAAATACATAAAATAAATAAAAAATTAAAAATAAAAGAATTATTTGTGCTTGAACTAAGTTAGTAACAGTGACAGTACAATGCAGGGATAATATTGAAGAGATAGAATTGATAGAATTTTCTGACTGGACATAGGGAATTAGAAGTTGTCAATGATAGCTCAATTTATAATCTTGAGCAACTTGGTAGATGGAGTATCATTCAGTGAACAGAGCGATAAATGAATGGATGAGGTGGAAGATGGTGTGGTCAGTTTGGCAACACATAGGAGGAGTCATTTATTATATATATTAGATCAGAAGTTCAAGTGTGACACCCATGCTAAAGATAGATATAAGTAATTTATATGAACATAGATGATAATTTAAGCAATGGGGGAGTGAATGAATAGAGAGTGATAAAAGAATAAAGAGGGACATCTAGAAAACTGAAATGTAAGGGCCAGGATATGGAAAAAGACTGGTTTCGTGAAAGATTCTAGAAAGAAAAACAAATGGAACTACTAGGCAGGTAAGAGGAAATATAATTTCAAGAAGAAATGGATAGTCAGTGAGGATCCTGAATAAAAAGGTTAATAAACACAAATTTGATAATTTGAAGATAATCTAATCAAGCAATAATTTTAAAAGGTATGGGCAACATGCAGGAAAACAGAAATAGTGTACTCTCCCAGGTTTACAAACAGGGTAGATGGGGCCATTATTAACAGCCAGGTCCTGTTACCTCAAGGGACAAGTGGAGGGAGTGATTAGCTTAATTGGAGAGAGGCCACCTGACAGTCTGTGACTTAGTCTCATTCTCTCTTTTCCAAATCTTCATTGCTGATAATGAGAGTGATTTAAAGAGAATACTTCAGGAAGAAATCCAGTTGCAGTGAGTTGAAAAGTGAGTACAGATAACTCTTGGTCTTAATTAGCAATTTCTAGAAAAGTCCATTCAGTGAATAAAAGAAGCAATAATTATAAAAATACCAAGGAAAGGTGGCAAATGGAAGCAAGGGGCACACTAAGCACACTTGCCTTCTCCATTATTAAAAGAAGGATATAACCAAGTAAACAAAATACTACTTGCAATATAGAATGGATAAAGGTAGTAAGGTTTTCTTTATGTTTCCTTGAGGTCAGAGCATGGTAACAAGAGGGAAATTGAGACATCAGAACAAAAGGACCTGGACAAAAATATTCTTAGATTAGTATCCTGATTCTGAATTTTATAAATTTTCAGCAAAGTCAATGCTTTGTAGCATTCAATTCTCCTTGACCTGCTGTCATTCTGTCATTGTCATTTATTCATATTGGACTTGCATTATGGGCAACAGGGGTAAAATTACTAACACTATTTTGTTTATGTACAAACAAATACGTGTTATACAGACACACACACACACACACACACAAACACACAGACATTGGCATTGCTCCCTTTATGATAGAAATTACCAAAGCTTTGTCAAAATGTAGCAACCTTTCAACAATTTGGATAAAAATGGCTTATCAATTCAGTCAAATAATCAGTCAACTTAATCAAAATGCTTTAAATACTATCATTTACAAACAGGAAAATAACCACTACAACTGGAGGTATTCATATTTAGAAAATTTAATAGAATGTCTTGGTTTTTCTCACCTAGAGATCTAAGCTACATACTGTTTTCCAGTTTTAAACAATTTTTATGATGACCTTTTTATTTTATTATAACTTAATTAACTGAGAAACAATATAATTTTCATCATTATCGTAATCAGTTATTTTTCAGTTTTCCCAAAGAAGAATCATTGTTGTACATAAAACAGTTGTAAAGGGAGACACACATATTTTAAAACTAGATAAAAAGCAGTAAGGTTATAACTAGAAAAGTAGTCAAGTTTCTCTCTTGTTCTCTTGAAACTCTTGTTCTTGCTCTTTACCAACATGTGTTCACACACACACACACACACACACACACACACACACACACACACACACACACACACAAAGTTCCTCACCAACTGTTACTACTAATGAAAAGCATACCAAAAGAATCTCACTGATTGATAACATGTTGCTGTGTTTCTGAAGCTGTTTGCTGCTTTAACTGAAAATATTCTTGTTCATATTTATCTCACTTTGTATGCACTAATACATTTCTCTCTAAGACTTAGTAGGAATGACCATAATCTCTTCAGAGATTTCACAGAATTCTTGATTCTCCCTCTCTTGAGATGCATTTTAAAGGAATATATCCCTTCATAAACATGTTTTCTTCAGACATTTAAAAGAATAACTTTGGACTCAGTCTAGTAAACTTACTGTGCCCACAGTTAGAGATCTCAAGACAAAAATACATCTTGTAAGAAATATTGGGAAAAAACACAGAAAGTGTCTTAAACTTGAATTTCAAGTCTTACACTTGAAGTTTTAAAAATAGGCATATAGAATCCTTGAAATTATATCTACATAATTGTACAATGGGACATTTATATATCTGTCTGAAGGCAGAAGATTTATCCCTTCTTTTTATTTTATAGTTATGTATAGATAAATTGAAATATGCTGTCTAAATGATGAATGAACAACCATGAATTATTAGATCTACAATAAGAATAAATGTCTCTCAAAGAGAAGTTAGTAATAGTTAAAATGTGTGTAAAACATTTCACAGTTTATTTCACACTGTAAAGTGTACTATCATTCCTATTTTCATTACTGTCAGTATTGGGATTTCATTGTCATATATAAATTGACATCATTTATTTATCAACAAAAGTAAGCTGGCAGAAGCTAGATGTAAAGTACTTTTCACATATTATATTTTATTTTCCAAAAGGAATATGACTTTTTGGTCTCTATTGCGTAAGGAGAAGTTTGAATAAGAGCATCCAGAACTTCTTTTACTCACATTAACTTTATGGAAGTTTAAGCATATCCACCGTATCCCTTTCCTAAATATGTCTACTGACAATGAGAATAAAGGGCAGAACCTTATATATCAGAAAGAGATAATGGTCACACATATGAGAGAGCCTGTTCCTTTCTAAGATAATGACTCCTTAGAAGATAAAAGGAAATAGAGAAGGTATACAGGCTCCAGTTCACTTATCTATGTAAGTATCCATGCATCTATCCACCCAGCCACCCATTATACAATTTCTGAAGCATAAATTGGTACAGAACAGAAAAAGAAAGATAAGAGTGATTTCTCTCTTATGTGATCTGTCTAGAGAGTGGTCCTTCAGGCAAAAATAAGTAAATATTATGTACAATAATCTCATATGGAAGTGTGAAATTCAAGAACATGGAGTGAATAAACAATGTTGGAAGTAAGGGGACACTCTTCAGAGGAAATAGCACCTAAGATGATAATTAAAGAATTATCAGAAGCAGAGAGGGACCTTCAAGATGGCAGAGGAGTAAGACATGGAGATCACCTTCCTCCTTACAAATACACCAGAAATACATCTACTTGTGGAACAACTCCTACAGAGCACCTACTGAACACTGGCAGAAGACCTCAGACCTCCCAAAAGGCAAGAAACTCCCCACGTAACTGTGAAGGGCAGAAGGAAAAAGGGAAAAACAGACACAAAAGAATAAGGATGGGACCTGAACATATGGGAGGGAGCTGTGAAGGAGGAAAAATTTCCACACACAAGGAAGCCCCTTCACTGGTGGAAATGGTGGGTGGGGGGGTGGGAGAAGCTTTGAAACCATGGAGGAGAGCTCAGCAACAGGGGTGCAGAGGGCAAAGTGGAGAGATTCCTGCACGGAGGATCAATTCTGAACAGCACTTACCAGCCTGAGAGGCTTGTCTGCTCACCCACTGGGGTGGGTGGGGGCTGGGAGCTGAGGCTTGGGCTTTGGAGGTCAGATCCCAGGGAGAGGACTGGGGTTGGCTGCGTGAACACAGCCTGAAGGGGGCTAGTGCACCACAGCTATCCAGGAGGGAGTCCGGAAAAAAGTCTGGACCTGCCTAAGGGTCAAGAGACCATTATTTCGGGGTGCATGAGGAAAGGGGATTCAGAGAACTGCGTAAACGAGCTCCAGAGATGAGCGCGAGCCTCTGCTGTCAGCTCAGACACCAGAGACGGGCTTGAGACACTAGGCAGCCACCAAGAATCCTGTGTGCAAGCACAGGTCACTATCTACACCTCCCCTCCTGGGAGCTTGTGCAGCCCTCCACTGCCAGGGTCCAGTGATCCAGGGACACCTTCCCCAGGAGAACACACAGTGTGCTTCAGGCTGTTGCAATATCATGCTGGCCACCACCCACGCAGGTTCGCCGCACATCCTGTACCCCTCTTTCCCCCGAGTCTGAGTGAGCCAGAGCCCACTAATCAGCTGGTACTTTAACCCTGTTTGGGCAGGGAACAGATGCCCTCAGGTAATGCAGAGGTGGGGCCAAATCCAAAGCTGAACCCCAGGAGCTATGCGAACACAGAAGAGAAAGGGAAATTTCTCCCAGCAGCCGCAGGAGCAGTGGATTAAATCTCCACAATCAACTTGATGTACCCAGCATCTCTAGAATACATGAATAGGTGATGAATCATCCCAAAATGGATGTGGTGGAATTTGGGAGAAACTGTAGACTTGGGGTTAGCTTTCTGCAACTAATTTCTTTCTGATATGTTTATCTTAGTTTAATATTTAGCTTATAATCATTGGTAGATTTGCTTATTGATTTGGCTGCTCTCTTCCTTTTTCTTTAATTTATATATATATATTTTGCTTTTTTTCTTGTTGTTAGTGTGTATGTGTAAGCTTCTTTGTGTGACTTTGTCTGTATAGCTTTGCTTTTTACCATTTGTCCTAGGGTTCTGTCTGTCCTTTTTT
>NW_020174042.1:15984-203867 GCF_003031525.2 Neophocaena asiaeorientalis asiaeorientalis | reverse complement strand
TGTTGGTTATGTTTTTCTTTTTTTTTTTTTTTTTTTTGTATAGTTTTTTACGCTTATTGTCATGGTGGATTTCTTTTTTGGTTTGGTTGCTCTCTTCTTTCTTTTTTTAAATATTTAAAAAAATTTTTATTTTAATAAATTTATTTTGTTTTTTTTATTTTTTTCTTCTTTCTTTCTTTTTTTTCCCTTCCTATTCTTCTCTGCTGTCTGGCTGACAAGGTCTTGGTGCTCCAGCCAGGTGTCAGGCCTGAGCCTGTGACATGAGAGAGCTGAGTTCAGGATATTGGACCACCAGAGACCTCCCGGCTCCACATAATATCAAATGATGAAAGCTCTCCCAGAGATCCCCAACTCAATGCTAAGACCCAGCTCCACTCAACAACCAGCAAGCTACATTGCTAGACACCCTATGCCAAACAACTAGCAAGACAGGACACAACCCCGCCTATTACCAGAGAGGCTGCCTAAAATCATAAGGTGATAGACACCCCAGAACACACCACTGGACATGGTCCTGCCCATCAGAAAGACAAGATCCAGCCTTGTCCACCAGAACACAGGCACTAGTCCCCTCCAGCAGGAAGCCTACACAATCCACTGAACCAACCTTAGCCACTGGGGGCATACACCAAAAACAATGCAACTAGAAACCTGCAGCCTGTGAAAAGGAGACCCCAAACACAGTAAGTTAAGCAAAATGAGAAGACAGAGAAATACACAGCAGATGAAGGAGCAAGGTAAAAACCCACCAGAACAAACAAATGAGGAGGAAACAGGCAGTTTACCTGGAAAAGAATTCAGAGTAATGATGGTAAAGATGATCCAAAGTCTTGGAAATACAATGGAGAAAATACAAGGAATGTTTAACAAGGACCTAGAAGAACTAAGGATGAAACAAACAATGATGAACAACACAATAAATGAAACTAAAAATTTTCTAGAAGGAATCAATAGCAGAATAACTGAGGCAGAAGAATGGATAAGTGACCTGGAAGATAAAATAGTGGAAATAAATACCACAGAGCAGGATAAAGAAAAAAGAATGAAAAGAATTGAGGATAGTCTCAGAAACCTCTGGAAGAACATTGAACACACCAACATTCGAACTATAAGGGTCCCAGAAGAAGAAGAGAAAACAAAAGGGACTGAGAAAATATTTAAAGAGATTATAGTTGAAAACTTCCCTAATATGGGAAATAAAATAGTCAATCAAGTCCAGGAGGTGCAGAACATCCCTTATAGGATAATTCCAAGGAGAAACATGCTAAAACACATATTAATCAAACTATCAAAAATTAAATAAGCAGAAAAAACATTGAAAGCAGCAAGGGAAAACAACAAATAATATACAAAGGAATCCCCATAAGGTTAACAGCTGATCTTTCAGCAGAAACTCTGCAAGCCAGAAGGGAGTGACAGGACATATTGAAAATGATGAAAGGGAAAACCTAAAACCAAGTTTACTTTACCTAGCAAGGCTCTCATTCAGATTAGCTGGAGAAATTAAAACCTTTACAGACATGGAAAAGTTAAGAGAATTCAGTACCACCAAACCAGCTTTACAACAAATGCTAAAGGAATTTCTCGAGGCAGGAAACACAAGAGAAGGAAAAGACCTACAATAACAAACCTAAAACAATTAAGAAAATGGTAATAGGAACATACATATGGATAATTACCTTAAATGTAAATGGATTAAATGCTCCAGTCAAAAGGCATAGACTGGCTGAATGGATACAAAAACAAGACTGGTACAAGACACCCACTTCAGACCTAAGGACACATACAGACTGAAAGTGAGGGGATAGAAAAAGATATTCCATGCAAATGGAAATCAAAAGAAAGCTGAAGTAGCAATTCTCATATCAGACAAAATAGACTTTAAAATAAAGACTGTTACAAGAGGCAAAGAACGACACTACATAATGATCAAGGGATCAATCGAAGAAGAAGATTTAACAGTTATATATAATTAGGCACCCAACATAGGTCCACCACAATACATAAGGCAAATGCTAACAGCTATAAAAGGGGAAATTGACAGTAACTCAATAATAGTAGGGGGCTTTAATATCCCACTTTCACCAATGGACAGATCTTCCAAAATGAAAATAAATAAGGAAACACAAGCTTTAAATGATACATTAAAAAAGATGGACTTAATTGATATTTATAGGACATTCCATCCAAAAACAACAGAATACACTTTCGTCTCAAGTGCTCTTGGAACATTCTCCAGGATGGATCATATCTTGGGTCACAAATCAAGCCTTGATAAACTTAAGAAAATTGAAATTGTATCAAGTATCTTTTTCGACTAGAATGCTGAGACTAGATATCAGTTAAAGAAAAAGTCTGTAAAAAATACAAACACATAGAGGCTAAACAATACACTACTAAATAGCCAAGAGATCACTTAAGAAGTCAAAGAGGAAATCAAAAAACACCTAGAAACCAATGACAATGAAAACACGACAAGCCAACACCTATGGGATGCAGCAAAAGCAGTTCTAAGAGGGAAGTTTATAACAATACAATCCTACTGCAAGGAACAAGAAACATCTCAAATAAACAATCTAACCTTACATCTAAAACAATTAGAGAAAGAAGAAGCAAAAACTCCCAATGTTAGCAGAAGGAAAGAAATTATAAAGGTCAGATCATAAATAAATGAAAAAGAAATGAAGGAAACGATAGGAAAGATCAATAAAACTAAAAGCTGGTTCTTTGAGAAGATAAACAAAATTGATAAACCATTAGCCAGACACATCAAGAAAGAAAGAAAGGGAGAAGACTCAAATCAGTAGAATTAGAAATGAAAAAGGAGAAGTAACAACTGATGCTGCAGAAATACAAAGGATCATGAGAGATCACTACAGGCAATGATATGCCAGTAAAGTGGACAACCTGGAAGAAATGGACAGATTCTTAGAAATGCACAATCTCCTGAGACTAAACCAGGAAGAAATAGAAAATATAAACAGATCAATCACAAGAACTGAAATTGAGACTGTGATTAAAAATCTTGCAACAAACAAAAGCCACATGTCTTCACAGGTGAATTCTATCAAACATTTACAGAAGAGCTAACACCTATCCTTCTCAAACTCTTCCAAAATGTAGCACAGAGAGGAACACTCCCAAACTCATTCTACAAGGCCACCATCACTCTGATATGAAAACCAGACAAAGATGTCACAAAGAAAGAAAACTACAGGCCAATATCACTGATGAACATAGATGCAACAATCCTCAACAAAATACTAGCCAACAGAATCTAACAGCACTTTAAAAGGCTCATGCACCATGATCAAGTGGGGTTTATACCAGGAATGCAAGGATTCTTCAATATACACAAATCATTCAATGTGATAAATTGTATTAAAAAACTGAAGGAGAAAAACCATATGATCATCTCAATAGATGCAGAAAAAACTTACGACAAAATTCACCCATTTATGACAAAAACCCTCCAGAAAGTAGGCATAGAGGGAACTTACCTCAACATAATAAAGGCCATATATGACAAACCCACAGCCAACATTGTTCTCAATGGTGAAAAACTGAAACCATTTCCAGTAACATCAGGAACAAGACAAGGTTGTCCACTCTCACCACGATTATTTAACATACTTTTGGAAATTTTAGCCACAACAATCAGAGAAGAAAAAGAAAAGGAATCCATCTTGGAAAAGAAGAAGTGAAATTTTCACTGTTTGCAGATGACATGATACTGTACATAGAGAATCCTAAAGATGCTACAAGAAAACTACCAGAGCTAATCAATGAATTTGGTAAAGTAGCAGGATACAAAATTCATGCACAGAAAACTCTTGCATTCCTATACACTAATGATGAAAAATCTGAAAGAGAAATTAAGGAATCACTACCATTTACCAATCCAAAAAAAAGAATAAAATACCTAGGATTAAACCTTCCTAATGACACAAAAGACCTGTATGCAGAAAACTATAAGACACTGATGAAAGAAATTAAAGATCATACAAACAGATGGAGAGATATACCATGTTCCTGGATTGGAAGAATCAATATTGTGAAAATAACTATACTACCCAAAGCAATCTACAGATTGCTTGCAATCCCTATCAAGTTACCAATGGCAATTTTCACAGAACTAGAACAATAAACTTCACAATTTGTATCAAAACACAAAAGACCCCGAATAGCCAAAGCAATCTTGGGAAAGAAAAACTGAGCTGGAGGAATCAGACTCCCTGACTTTAGACTGTACTACAAAATCAGACTCCCTGACTTTAGACTGGCACAAAAACAGAAATATAGATCTATGGAACAGGATAGAAAGCCCAGAGATAAACCCACGCACATGGGGTCACAGTCTCTTTGACAAAGGAGGCAGGAATATACAATGGAGAAAAGACAGCCTCTTCTTCAGTAACTAGTGCTGGGAAAACTGGACAGCTATATGTAAAAGAATGAAATTAGAACACTTCCTAACACTATACACAAAAATAATCTCAAAATGGATTAAAGACCTAAATGTTAGGCCAGACACTATAAAACACTTAGAGGAAAACATAGGCAGAACACTCTATGACATAAGTCACAGCAAGACCCTTTTTGACCCACCTCTTAGAGAAATGGAAATAAAAACAAAAATAAATGAACGAGAACTAATGAAATTTAAAAGCTTTTGCACAGCAAAGGAAACCATAAACAAGACAAAGAGACAACCCTCAGAATGGGAGTAAACATTTGCAAATGAAGCAACTGACAAAGGATTAATCTCCAAAGTATACAAGCATCTCAATATTAAGAAAACAAACAACCCCATCCAAAAATGAGCAGAAGACCTAAATAGACATTTCTCCAAAGAAGATATACAGTTTGCTAGTAAACACATGAAAGGATGCTCAGCATCTCTAATCATTAGAAAAATGCAAATCAAATTCACAGAGGTATCACCTCACACCAGTCAGAATGGTCATCATCAAAAATATCTACAAACAATAAATGCTGGAGAGGGTGTGGAGAAAAGGGAACCCTCTTCCACTGTTGATGGGAATGTAAATTGATATAGCCACTATGGAGAACAGTATGGAGGTTCCTTAAAAAACTAAAAATAGAACTACCATATGACCCACTTATCCCACTACTGGGCATGTACCCTGAGAAAACCATAATTCAAAAAGAGACATTTACCTCAGTATTCATTGCAGCACTATTTACAGTAGCCCAGGCATGGAAGCAATCTTAAGTGTCCATCGACAGATGAATGGATAAGGAAAATGTGGCACATATATACAATGGAATATTTCTCAGCCATAAAAAGAAATGAAATTGAGTTATTTGTAGTTAGGTAGATGGACCTAGAGAGTGTCATACCAAGTGAAGTAAGTCAGGAAGAGAAAAACAAATACTGTATGATAACACACATATATATATAGAATCTAAAAAAGGAATAGAAAAAATGGTTCTGATGAACCTAGAGGCAGGACACGAATAAAGACACAGACCTAGAGAACGGACTTGAGGACATAGGGAGGGGGAAGGGTATGCTGGGATGAAGTGAGAGAGTAACATTGACATTTATGTGCTACCAAATGTAAAAGAACTAGTTGGAAGCAGCTGCCTAGCACAGGGAGATCAGCTAGGTGCTTTGTGACCACCTAGAGGGGTGGGAGGGAGGTGCAAGAGGGAGGAGATATGGGTTATATGTATACATATAACTGATTCACTTTGTTATATAGCAGAAGCTAACACAACATTGTAAAGCAATTATACTCCAATAAAGATGTTAAAAAATGTTTTATATTTTAAGTCATTTTCATTAGGGAAATTTATTGATCTCACTGTTGGAAAATATCAGACGTGTACTTTGTCTTCATTAGCATGGTCAATCTTTAGATTGTTTTCAATTTCAACATATTTAAGCAATGTGCTGCCTTCTCAGTTTACCATATCATGATAGTATGATAATTATTGTCTGTTTAGAGTCTTATGAGGTTCAGGTAGACAATATTGGGAAAGTTCAGCATTTGGAAGAAGATTCAGCTTAGTATAATTTTAAAAAATTAATCACAATCCTTATTTTGGATTAGAGGATTGAAGTAGAGGAATGAATCTTAAGACAGAAAGTTAATATCCATATCATTGATTTTTCTGAAAAACTACATATATAATTTGAAAACATAAAAATGGAATTTAATTGAATGTGATGAATTATTTACCTTCATAAAAATGCTTTTTTTGTTTTTTCATTGCAAGAAGTACAGATCTGTATTCAGACTTCAACTGCCATCTCCTTTTCTTTATTGTTTTGATTTATAAAAGTATTCAGAGGTGCTCTGTTAACATTTTTCTTTTTTTTCTTCCAGTTTTATTGAGATATAATTGACTACAGCACTAAGTTTAAGGTGTACAGTATATTCATTAAACTGACTTACATCATGAAATGTATGCCACAATAAGTTTAGTGAACATCCATAATCTCATGTAAATACAAAATAAAAGGAAAAAAATTTCCTTGTGATGAGAACTCTTAAAATTTGCTCTCTTAACTACTTCCATATAAACCACACAGCAGTGTTAACCAGTCATCATGTTGTACACTACATCCCCCGTATTTACTTGTCTTTTCACTGGAAGACCCCCTCCATCCAATTCTCCTTCCCTCCACCCTTCACCTCTGTTAAGCCCAAATATGATCTCTTTTTCTGTGAGTTTGTTTGTTTCATCTGAAGTATAATTGACCTACAACACTATGTTAGTTCCTGCTGCACGACATAGTAATTTGATGTTTCTGTACATTGCAAAATGATCACCACAATAAGTCTAGTATCGTCTGTCACCATACAGAGATATTACATTGTTATTGATTATATTCTTGTTAACTTTTTTTCTTAAACTTTACTTGCAAACTCTTATGATCTGCTATTCAACATTATTACCGCCTCTTCACCAAGGGCAAAAATGGAAAACAAAACATATATATTTATGTATATATGTGTGTAGATAGATAAATAACACCTAAATATACATAATACTACCTAAATATACATAAATATACATACTTTACTTCTATACAAAAGAGTAACAATGTTAAGAAATGATCATTGGAGTCAGACTGCTAATATTAGGTTTTTGATTCCCTTACTTACAAGATTCTTGAGGCCTAGGGCAAATTAGGTAACTTGCTTCCTTTAATTTCCTCACATATTAAATGGCAAAATTATTAGCACCAACTTCTCATTATTGTTGTCAGAACTGAATGTTAATATAAATGAGATAATAAGTAAAGAGCTCAGTAAATGATAGCTCTTATAATTCATAAATAGGTGACTAGAAGTAGACCTTTACTCTTGAATTTCAATTCAATTAATCCAAAAAACAGCTATGTAGAAATTCTTGTTTCTTATGTATTTTAATATTGAGGAAAAAAATGAGTAGATGTTTCAATATAATATCCTGTTGTCACTATATATTCTTAAATATGAATCCTCCCTGGGAATTCATAATAGTGATTATAAGAAAATAATCATTAATTTTCAGAACTTAGTCATAATATATACCATTATTTCTGAAAACTAACCTCCTGTTTATTATTGTCACAAAACTCTTAACATTTAAAATGTTCATTCTAATTGGGAGCTCCAGATCTCTGAACTTCATCACTCCTAAATGCAGAAAACTGTCTCTTACACTGAGTGAGATCCTTGAGGCCAAGAAGAGCATCTGCATAGTGACCTTCTTACAGATTACCTGACACACAAAAGGTGGTCAGTTAATATTTGCTAAATGAACTAATGAATAGCTAATTAATTAAGGCACTGTATGCATATTGAATTACCAAGATTTTTATATATGTTACAAATGAAGGGATGCTAGGCAAACTTCCAAATATTAGTTGGTCCTCTGTTATGAACCTTTTTTCTAAGACAAGTGAATTCTGCTTAACCATCTAAATGCATTGATCCAAATGTTTCCTTATGCTTCTTCTCAAGAATCAGATGGCATAATTAGAGTACAGATTTTACCCCATTTGACATTGATTCTCCATAGTAACTATTTCTAGAATCCTGTCACCTTCCATAAGGGCAGTGTCAAACAGGAGAGTTTCTGATTAACAGTAGCTCTTGGCTATAATTATTCTAGTATAATATAATTACTAGTCTTCAATGTGCTGTATATGTGTATGTGTGTGTAACAGGTATGGTGAGGTACAAAGGGATCAGATCTGTGATTATATAAACTTATTAACTAATGGATTAAGAAACATTGTATTACTACCTCTAAGGGGGTTTCTTAAGAATAATGATTTCTAATATGCAATATTAATGTCTAATATTGTTTCGAGTATGACATTTTACTAAATTAACATTACCTGATTATGGATTTATTGTAAGTCTATTTTCTAAGCATATCAAGGTGTTTCTGTTGTTGACATTTGTTGGTTTCCTAGGAATCAATAAATTTGCTAAGTCTTTGAAACACAAGGGAGGCAAGTAAAACCAGAAGTTTCTTGTGAATATTAATTTGGGGACATGTATTTGATTTTTATCTTTGCATATAAGTAATACTTATCTGGTCATATAGAAGGCGAGATACAGTTTTTTGTTTTCCTGAAACTAGCTAACAGTGCAAATAGATTCCACAAATATGTTTTAGAGAGTTTGTTTTGATTTAATAAGACCCTAGTATTTCTATATAAATATAGCCACAACTATTTAATCCTTTTTCCTGGGATATGTGTCCAAAGGAATTTTAGCAGGAGAGAAAAAAAAAAAAAAATATATATATATAACTGGAATCAGTAACAATGGCCACTCTTCTGGATCATATTCTTACATAGTACAGTTTCTTATCGTTCATCAATGAAAGTTACTTTCCTCTTCTTCCCAGTGTCACAAGGGCACCATCAATCAAAAAAGGATACTTTGTTGAACAGGTGAGTGTCACAAATGACTACTCACTTCAGAAAACTGTTTACCCCATTAGAGACACAAAAGTTCCCATTGAATTTTTCACTAACACCAGGGTTTAAAGAGCAAGACTTCTGATATATCTAAGAGGAGTGAAAATGTTTTATGTCACAAGATTTTGAGACTCATTGACTGTTAGGGTTATGACTTTAGGGTCATACTTTGAGGTCAACAGCAAAGATGGTAGGCAGAACCAATTTTTGGTAATTTGGATTAATTTCTTTATTTCTCTGGCATCCCTGACTCATGATAAATTATGAAACTTCTATTGCGATTTAGCTAAGACATATTTTGTACTCTCTTTGAAAGAACTTTTGGGAAACTAACATTATTTCTGAATATAAATATACCGTTTGGTGTTACACAATGAAAAATGAAGGAATAACCAGGAACTTCCCTAATGCTGAATGCTCTTTGTATAAATGTTAAAGTTCTGACCTGACAGTGATTCACTACATGCATGGGCTTCACCTTCTTTGGCTCCACTGGGTCTTTGGATGTTTTCCTGAGGAAAACGTCTAAATCAAACTTTGTCAAAGCTGATTTTGCCCCATATTCCTATGTTGCTGAAGTTCCAGATCATGTTTTTTATCCAGTGAAGCTTCACATGAATAGACAATGCTTTGTTTTATTTTATTTGGGGATTAACAGATCTTCTCATTTTGTGATATTCTGTTTCTGTAGGACTTGCTTTCTTCTTTCATTGTATCACTTGTCCTCCAAGAGACCTGTTCTTTTCCAAGATATTTTCCTCTCTTCATGAAATATCACCTTCCCAGATTACCTTCTCTGGTCCCACTCACTTTGAATTCCTTTTCTTTGGGTTCTATAGACATTGATCTGGTCTGTCATATCTCAGACTAGTTGTTGGAAGTTGACACACAGCTTGAGACTCTCTCTTTCTGAGGGTGATTGTGTGTGTGTTTTGCTTCTGCTAGGATTCCCCTGTCCTATCCTCTTCTCTGCAAGGTCTCTCAGACTGCTTGTTTGTTATAAACTCTGAACCCAGCTCTGCTGATTTCAGGTGTTTCCTTTATGTATGTATACACTGACATTCTCCACTTATATGTGTAAATTGAACTTTAGTGTTTTCTCTCTCCTAATTATGCTATACACATAAGTGTTTCCATTCCATGTTATATGTTTTTTTGGAATGGAGGCAGTCAGTATTATCTCATGGGAAAGTGGAAATTGAAAGAGATCTATTTTTTCTTTTTTTTCCAATGGGAGAAAATACTTGCAATCGATGCAACTGACACGGGATTAATTCCCAAAATATACAAACAGCTCATACAACTCAATGTGAAAAAAACACACACACACACAAATAACACAATCAAAAAGTGGGCAGAAGACCTAGATAGATATAAAGATGGCCAACAAGCACATGAAAAGATGCTCAACGTAGCTAATTATATGAAAGAATGAAAGAGTTGTATTAAATTATTACCTTTAGGCCCAAGAATGGTAGTCCAGTTAATCAACTTCATAAATTATTCACCTTTTATTCTATAACCCTCATCTCCTTTCCTGCCGAAATATACAAGTCTGAGGCTAAAGAATGGATACCTATGTGGATTCAGACCTCTTGAAACTTGGCTTCTATGTGAAATAAGGTTATTTGTTGTGTTTATTGCATTAACTCTCTATCAGTGGCCCTCAAATTTGATGATGTATCAGAATCAACTCAGAAGATATTTTTAAATGATTTCCAGGAACACAGTCCTAGAGACCTAATTCCATAGGTCTTGAGGGGAGAACATAATTTACTTATTTAATAATTACTATGAGCTCCTTTTGATGTAAATATTTCATAGACCATATGTTGAGCACTGGAGCAAGGAAGATCATTTTTGATACGTTTATCAGAAATGGTGTGAATCACATGGGTGGCTGGGGGAGCGTAACATTCTGGGCATTGGGAAGGGGATTTGAAGTTAGAGTGTCTTAGTACCTTGGAGGCTTAGTGATAAGGCCAGTGGAGGTGGACTTGAGTGTGTGAGGAAGACAAAACTAGAAGATGAGATCAGAAACTTCTCTGGCATTTACAGATCACCATATGGAAGAAATGGGCCAAAGAGACTGAGAATGTCTGAATAGAACCAAGAGAGAATCACATACAGCTGAAGACAGAATGTCATATGTATCAATTACATCAAATTCTGCCTAAATGTCAACTAAAATGAGAACTGAGAATTAACCAATTGATTTTGCAGCATGGAGATCATCATTAATATTGACAAGAGCAGTAGTAGAGACAAAAGCCCTTAAATGCAATTGTTTCAAGAGTGGATGTAAAGAAGAAGAAAATGTAAATAGAGAATAAATTAGAAATTTGATTGTTTTAATTAGTTAACACATGTTTTAAGTCCTATAGAAGCACATCAATTAGGAAATAAATTTTAAAAGACTACATTGAGAAAAGGACATTCTTTTTCTTTTCCTTGAGATTGCTGTTAAAGAAAAAAAGTTTTTATCTAGGAGAAAGTAGATGCAATTGTGAATAGGAATGAGATATTATAACAAAATCATCATCTCCTGTCTCTGCATATATTGGCTTCTTCAATAGTGAGTCAAATGTGAGGCAAGCAATTTGTGTTTTAAATAGTTATAGGGAATGCCCCTTGCAAGAGAAGTTTTTGATAGACAGCTCAGAAATATTCCATGAACCATAGATTTTTACTGATGCATATTCCCTCTCTTTTTATGTATTCTATTATTTAAAGACAGAGAAGATAAATCCTCTTACAACAGCAGCATTGCCAAAGTAACAATGATAAAATCCTTCTATTATGTGACCCTTCTCAAAAAGCAATTTGTATTTTTCACACCCTGCCAAGCAGGTTCTTGGGAATTTTTAAGTAGTGTCTTTAAGCACACAATTTTTATTTTTTAGGGTAAAAATAGGAGGCTTTACTATAATTTATTGAATGTGAATTGTTCAGCATTTCAAGAGAAAATAATCCTTAATACCAGGTTAAACTGACTTCAAAGGTCCAGGACACCAAGTTGTTTTAATAGTAGCAGGCATGGTCAGCCTCATGGAACATAATTTTCTTTCTGCTACTCTTAACCTATCTGTGGCCAGGTATAATGGGAAGACTACTGAAGTGTGTTTTAGGAGGCATTGGCAATAAAATCCTGCTGTGCAGGCATGGTTTGCTTTGATCAGGTAATGGGAACTGTTCCTTAATAAGACCTTGAACAGTTTGAAACGACTATTCTTTCCTCCATTAAATTGTCCTGGGACACTTGTGGCAAATATATTGACCATAAGTGTAAGGGTTTATCACTGGATCTCAATTCTATTCCATTGATCTATGTCTATCTTTATGGCAGTACAAACCTATGTTCATTACTGTAAGTCTGTAGTAAGTTTTTGAGATTAGAAAACAGGAGCCCTGCAACTTTGTTCTTCTTTTTCAGGATTGTTTCAGCTGTTCTGTGTTCCTTGCATTTTTATATGAAGTTAGGGATGGCTTGCCATATCCTGCAATAAATAAGCAAATAAAAAAAACAGAGAGAAAACACTGGTATTTTGATCGGAATTGTGTTGGATTTGAAGATAAATTGGCAATTATTGCCATTTAAAAATTCTATTTTCTAGTCCACGAACACAGGGTGTCTCTTCATTTATATAAATCTTATTTAGTTTATTCCAACAATGCTTGTAATTTTCAGTATGAAAGTCTTGCTCTTTTTTTGTTAAATGTATTATTCCTAGGTATTTTATTGCTTTAGCTGCTATACAAATGAGATAATTTTCTTAATTCAGTTTTGAATAGTTTATTTCTAGTGCATAGAAATATGATTATTTTGTATATTTATCTTGTATCCTACCATGTTGTTACACTCATGTAACAACAATAGTTTGTTTTAGTCCTTATGATTTTGTACATATATGATCATTTCATCTTCAAATAGAGAGTGTTATAATTCTTACTTTTCCATATAAATGACACATTTATTTTTATTGCCTAATTGTTTTGGCTAGAACCTCCAATAAGATGTTGAATAGTAAGGGCAAGAATGGACATTCTTGTTTTGTTCCTGACTGTAGGGGAAACCCATTCAGTCTTTTTCCATTAAGTATAATGTTAACTGTAGGTTTTTCACAGGTGCATGTTATCCAGTTGAGAAAATTCCCTTATAGTCTTAGCTTGGTGAGTTTTCTTTTTGTTTGTTTTTTGTTTTTGTTTTTGTTTTTTACAATCAAAACAAGTATTTGTCCTGGTTTTTATTGAATAGCCTTTTTTCCAAGTACAGATTGTCCCAATTAACTTTATTTTCTCTTTAAAGATTTGTATCCTATTTAGTGTCTACAGAACTTTACCCCATTTGCCTTTAGGTTCCCTCTGCCCTTTGATATTCTTTCACATTCTTATTTCCCAAACTTGACAAGTTCTTACTCTTCCTTGTTAACAAATCTGTCCCCTGTGGCGATTACATTTTAGTTCCTGGGAATGTTACTTAAGCTTCTTAACCCAAACCACCGCTTCCCACTAAAATAGCTTTCCTTTCTCTGTAATGATAAAAGTAAGACATTTTCTTTATAAACATTACAGTATGCTGAACACTTACTAGTTACTATGTGCCAAGTGTTGAACTAAGTACCTTATAGTTTTTAGTCTGATTTTAATCCTCACAATATGAGGTCAGTGCCATGATGAGTTCCACTGCACAGAGAAAGAGAGGTTAAGCAAAATGTCAAGGTCACAACACTAGGAAAGAGCAGAGCCAGGATTTGAATCCAGATCTCTGTTTCCAAACCCTGGCTCAAACAAAACAACAATTTAAAAAATAAAACAAACAACAAATACAAAGTCTAGCTCAAGCTGCTGTGTCAAACTATAGTATCCTTCCCAATCTTTCCCCAGTTAGAATCACTGATAACATTGGTTTTATCCTTCCGAAGTTTTTCCCCAGCTTTATTGTTATATAATTGATATATACATTGTATTAGGTTAAGATGTACAACATAGTGATTCTATAAATGTGTAGATTGCAAGATGATTACCACAATAAGGTTACTTAACACTTCCATCACTGCACAGTTACAAATTTTTTCTTTTTTATGCTGGGAACTTCTTAAATCTACTCTCTTAGCAACTTTCAGATATACTATATAGTATTGTTAACTACAGTCAGCATGCTGTACTTTACATCCCCAGAATTTATTTTTATCATGAAATGTGTTTTGTTTTGTCAAATTATTTTCATTGTGTGGATTCAAGTTACTGTCAGTGGCCTGTCATTTCAGCGTGAAGCACTTCTTTTAGGGCAGTTCCACTAGTAACAAATTCTCTCAGTTTTTATCTATGAGTATCTTAATTTATCCACTTCTGGAGGAGAGTTTAGCTGGATATAGAATTCTTGGTTGATAGTCTTTCCCTTTCAATACTATAAAGATGGTTCTCACTGTCTTCTCACCTCCAAATTTCATAATATTCCTATTGAGGAGGAGTTCTAGATGATACATTTTTATTCTCTTGCTGCTTTCACATCTTTCTCTTTGTCTTTGACATTTGTCATTTGACTATGATGTGTCTAGATGTGGATAATTAAATTTACCCTTTTTCAAGTTTTTTGAGCTTCTTTAATGTGTCAATTGGCATTTTTCATCAAATTTGGGAAGTTTTTGACCATTTTGTCTTCAAATACTTTCTTTCTGCCTCTTTTTATTTTTCTCTGGGACTCTTACTGTGCATATGTTGGTATGCTTCATGCTGTCCCACAGGCCTATGTGCCTCTGTTCAATTTTTTCTTTATTAATTTTCTTCTGCCTCCGTTGCATAATTTTGAGCTATCTGTATGTTTGCTGATTTTTTTCTTCTGTCAGATGAAATCTACCGTTGAACCACTCTAGTGAATATATCATTTGGTTATTGCATTTTTGACCACAGAATTTTGTATTGTTAACTCTTATAATTTCTTTCTTTTTAATGGTATTGCCTGTATTGTGAGACATTGTTGGCATACCTTCTTTAGACATGGTTTTCTTTAGTTCTTTGGACATGTTTATAAAATTGAATGAAGTTTGTATCTACTAAGTTAAAAATATGAGCCTCCTCAAGGAACATTTTATCTTTATCCACCCTATGTGTATGTGGCATACTTTCCAATTTCTTTTAATGTCTCATAATTTTTTTGTTGAACACTGGACATTTTAGCTAACATATTATAACAACTCTGGTACCAGATTCCTCAAGTCTCCACCCAACCTCTAAAGTTTGTTGTTACTGTGTTTTTTATCTTTTTCTCTCCATTGTTTCAAATGCTTATTTGTTTATCAACTCTCCTGAGCTAATTCTGTAGGTTCTGTATTTCCTGCAGTGTGTGCACACTGAGTTTTTTTTATTAGCTAGTTGTTGTTGTTGTTGTCGCTGCTGCTGTTAAGTTCTTGCATTTATTTTTAACCCTGGCTTTCTGTGGGGCACCCCTCTGTCAGTATAATTTAGTGTTCAGCCAATGATTAGTCAGAAGATTTCTTTAATTATCTTGCCTATGGTTTTTCTATCCTTTGCAAAGGGATTTGTATGAGAAGAATACCTTCAAACTTCAAAAGAGTTTACAAGACAGCCTTAACTTTCACTGTCTGCTGGCACAGTGTCTCAAGATCAGACTTCTCCTTTCTCGTGTTTTTCCCGGGCATATACACAGCCTTTCACATATACTGAAACTTTTAGATTCCCACATATATGTTGGACCTTTCCAAGTTCCCTTATCTGGTTCTTCCATATTTCCTTTTAAATTCCTGGCCAAACTACCCCAATTGAATTCACAACTGTAGGCAGCTGAGATGTTGCCAGCAATTTTATTTTGTTTCAGTAATGCTATGGAAATTGGCTCACCCTACCTTGCTGATCTGAGGTCTGTGTCAAATGAAATGGATGTCACACTCAAAGAATATAGATTTTCTAAGAATCTGAAAGTTTGGACAAAATATTGACTGTGCTCTGGGAACGGTACTTTTAATGGAAACCCAGAAGAGGGCAGTCATCTTCTTAGGCTAAAAAGACTGATGGCTTTTCTCTGTTACAACACCACCGAGTGAGAGAGGGGGTGGGTGGGAATAACCTGAAGTTATAATGTCATAGACCTCACTGTCTCACCAAGATTAAGCATTTTCTCTTGGATAAATTTAGTTTATTTTTAGTTCATTCTGTGACACTAGTTAGTTTCCAGAGTTCTGAAAAGATTAATTTTAGATATTTTGTTTACATTTGTGTTAGTTTTGAGGGAGAACACTTTTATAAGTATACTTCCTTTGTAATTCTGGAAGTCAATTGCAGCTCTGCTCCTTTAATGCCACAGACTACTTCAGCCAACTTCCAGCCTCTTATTAACTATCTCCTTACCCTAACAGAGTCTAGGTGACACAGGCCAGGCTTTCATTTTGGTACTCTTGAAGCCCTTTTGCCTCATTTGAAATCAAGGTGATTATCATGCAGTCCCCTGAAGGGTAGATCAACAGATTTCCTTAAAGGGATTTATTTTCTCAATCACTTCAATCTAATTTCTTTTATACCAGTATTGATCAGGATGAACGTGTTTATCCTGTGGCAACATCTTGAAATTTAATATAATATTTATTTATTTTAAATTTACACTGTTAGTTCATTTTAGGTTGGTGCAGTGTTCCTTTCTATATAGAGACTCAGGGGCCAGTGTAACAGAGACTCCCCCATAATGTAGCTGTGCTATCTGGTACTTGCAGCATCCTCATGTGCTAGGAGAAGTACATGGAGGTCTCATCACTGCTTTCCCATGCTTCAGCCCAGAAGTGCTTCCTGCCAATTTCTCTCACAGCAAATTGGATAGAATTAGTCACACGGGTTTACTTAGCTCCAAGGGGATTGAGGTTTTTCTTGCCCTCCTTATGACTAGGAAAAAAACAAAAAACAAAAAACAGAAGAACCCACAATCTACTACACTACTCTTTAAGCTGAATGCTGGTTAAGTGTTGCAAAAATCAGGTTCAAGCCATTTCCTGTTAGAGTCCTCTGTGGGTAGTCTAGCACTTTACTTTTGAATTGGGGCATACTTGGTATGTATTATTTTATTGTCTACTGGAACCTCAGCTGGAACTAAAGAAGGAAAATCTCATTTTACTTTCTTGCTACACAAAGTAGAATTTTTTATAGTTAGGATATTTTCTTAGATGCCTTTTCACAAATTGTCTCCACAACTGCCAGCAAGAATTGGCACTCTACCCAGTCCTGGTCCAGGAATGAGAGCAGCACTATTTCTTTTCATCTTTTCTTCCAACTGGCTCAGAGAACAAGAACTTGCACTGATTCATTCTGACAGTCTGTCTGGCAATATCCACCTAAACAAGAAATGGTTTTCAAACATTATTAACAATAACTTTTGCATTGCTTTTCTAAAAGTAATGTCTAGCTTTAGATCAGCTATTCTGTCCAACATAGAAAATTTACTTCATAAAGACTGTCCTAGCTGCACAAGATTGCTTAGTCACACTATACATGGGGCCTCTATCATCCATCACTCAAAAACGTAATAAACAGAGAGGTCTTGTGTTTCTACTACAATCAGCCCTCTGTATCCACGGGTTCTTTATCCACGCATTCAACCAACCACAATCCTAAGTTGGTTGATTCATTGATGTGGAACCCACAGATACAGATGGCTGACTGTACTACACCATTGAATATAAGGGACTGAATATCAACAGATTTTGGTATCCATGCAGGTCCTGGAGCCAATCCCACTGGGATAATGAAGGATGACTGTATATGCTAAGGAGTGAGTTAAGATCTTAGACTTTAACAAGTGTGTGAAACATACATACTTATTATTCTCATGCAATTTCTAGTCTATTAAAAATAAATATTAGAAAATAATTATACAGTCACCACATTCATTCAGTAATGCAATACATATTTATTTAATATATTGAACATTTATTAGATGCTACGTACTGAAATTCCAAAAGCAAATGGGGCATTATCTCTGTCCTTCAGGTTTAAAGGTTATGAAAATTTAATTGATTTATTCACTTCCCTTCATCATAACAAACAAAAGTATATCAGGACTTAATTATGCTGCCTAAAATTTCTAATGTAAGTCTGTTTTGCTTCTGCTGAGGTCTGGTAATTGTGCTTCAATGTTAATTTCCCTAGTATAGTCTAGAGGGGACAGAACTTCTGAAATGGAAGAGTAAAGAACTTGATAGATCTTCCCAACCATACAACCATTTAACTAGGGGAAATTATAAAAATGTCATGTAACATTTCTAAAAATTTTCCTTAGTGCATATAGAAAATGGAGAAGCATTGGTTCAATAAGGTTTACTGAATCTTGTTAAGAACAGAGAGAGTCTGGCATTTGAGCTCTCACCCACTCTCTTCTTCCCCTCCCAGTTTGGTGTTATGGATACTCTAGTTTGGATGAGTTATGGCCAAGAGTATCAAGTTGGACTTAACAAGTTGAATAAACACAGAGTTTATTACTGTCTTACACAGTGAGTTCTACACCCAGATATATCATAGCCAAAATGTTGAAAGCAAACATAAAGAGAAAATCTTGAAAGTAGCGAGAAAAAACCACTTCACTTCCAAGGAGTCCTAATAAGATCAGCAGCTGAATTACCATCAGGAAAACAAAACCAAAAACAATAACAACAACAAAAGTAGCTATAAGGCAGTGGGATGACGTATTCAAAGTATTAAAAGTTAAATAAAAAGCCTGTCAGTCAAAACTTTTTCCCTGAATAGCCTAACAAAATAGATATTTTCCAAATTATTTTAATACACACAATAATAAAATCACATATTCTAAGATGCTATCCTAATGCCAAATGAAATCTACATTTCCCAACTAAATGCTCTCCACACTCTAGCAGAGCAAAAGAAGACAATGTGATAAAATAGTAAGAACACAGTATTTGCACGTAAAGAACACTACATTTAAATCTAATTTCTGCATTTCATAGCTCTCTTCTAATGTGTAAAAATTATAGTCTCAATATGTCTAAAATAGGAATGATGATACATACGTAACAGGGTCATGATAAGAATTAATTATTGTGACACATGTGGTGCTTCGTACAGGGCAGGTACTCAATAAATGTTTGCTCTAGTAAAGAAAATTCCTATTCTTAATATATGATGGACATATATTTCACTAGCAGTGTTGCACTAGTTCACCTTATTTATTTTGCCTAGAAGCACTGGATAGAGAGTGGTATCACTCTATTTTAAAGTGGATAAATGGTAGCACAAGTATGTAACAGAACTCAACCAATATCTTACATTTATACCACATTTTATTTTAAGACTTATACTTCTAAATTCTGAGTTCTATGACTTTTGGTTGCTGTTTTCACTGCAGTTTTCCTAATGCCTAAAACCACAACTAGAAGGTGGCTGATAGCAATAAGTATTTCTCGGCGAATGAAAGCCAATCTTAATCTCATTTCAGACATAACATTGAGTCATGCTGAAATAAGGGAACTGCTAAAAACCTTAATATTCAATAAAACAACACTTTGTATTATAACGGGAGAGGCCACAGCAGTGAGAGGCCCACGTACCGCAAAAAAAAAAAAAAAAATTAACCCCATTTAATTCTAACTCCAGCCACCAGGAAAAGATGGGTTGCTATAGAATGGCAATTAATGAAATCCCTTTTTTAGACATATAATCCCAAATTCTTCATGGGAAAGACTAAAATGACATATAGGAAAAAAATCCCAAGCCGAGTTAGAACCAGAAAATTTAAGAGAAACTTGCAAAGAAAGTATCTAAAAATTTGGCATAACTTTTATACCTTGAGAAGATTTTCCTTCCTGGAAAAAAGAAGGAAGGTTTCTTTCTTGCCATTGTATTCCTTCCTTCCAGTCTGAAACATAAGGCCCATCTTGAAATTGTCTTCTTCTCTACCCACTACTAAAAGCACCCAGATAGTCTGTTCCCCTCTTGTTAAAGTGGACTTCTCCCATAGATTTTGCTTTCATTTAGTGATTTTCAACTCCAATAGAAGTTCCCTCATACTGAGTTACAGTGAAAGCTGGCTGGGTGCAAGCTGGGATCTTTCATGGGTCCTTTCCAGCCTACCTAAGATTAATGTGTAATATTTTCAGTTTCTTTCTCAGAGAGTAGTTTTAATGCTATATTGTTCTGAAATAAAATAAGAATATGTTGTTTATGCAAACTATAAGCTCCCTATCCTTAATTACAGCATCAGTAACTTCCATGAAAAGTCATTGAGCTTAGAGTTCTAGCAGAGTAAGGGTTAGGCTTTATTTTGAAATTTCTTACTTAAAGGTCCAAAGCATTAAATTGCATGGTTATAAACTCACAGCTCAAATAAAAAATCAAGTCATGCAAGGCGAATACTATTCCTGTAAAAAAGTCACATAAATAGGGAAAAGCTGAATCGAGTGGAAAGCTTGACAAATATGTAAATATGCTAACAAAAGCTATTTTCTTACCAAGGCCAGATTGGTGCCTCCTGTCCTTAAAAAAACAAATCATATTACTGCCTAGAAATCTTAAGCTTTGTAAAAACGTGTGGTTAAAGAAAGAATGATCTAGGCAAATGCACATGATGTAACATATGCTGAATTTTACCTAGTGATAAAAATTGAAAAATGTAAAATCAAACAACAGTGGATTTGAAAGAGTCTTTAGAAACTGCCGAGTAGGTTCTGTTTGTATTACCATCACCAAAGGATCCAAGAACACCAGATTCGGCACAAACCGCTGCTCATTCTCCCACCAGAAACATTCAGAGGCATACACATCTACAACCGGCCAGGAAACAATCCATGTAAAGGAGCGCATGAGTGATGGAGCTTATACACAGCACCAAGAAAGGACTAATCTCTCAAGCTGTTCTTTCAGAAGAGGATGTGATTAGCACATGACACTGGGGGTGGGGATGGGGAAGTGGATCACAATTCTAGTCACTAGATCCTGTCTTTAGGACCTTACTGTGGGAATAAAGCCCTCAGCCTCAGGTGTTTGTTTTACCTTTTTTTTTAAAAAAAAAAATTGAAGTATACTTGATTTACAATACTGTGTTAGTTTCTGGTGTACAGCAAAGTGATTCAGCCATATATATGTACCACATCTGCTTTAACCGTTCATATGTTGATGGACACTTAGATTGCTTCCACATCTTGAATTTTTCCTCTTTCTTAAAGAGAAAGCACTCAGTTTTCACCCACCATCCACATATGCAGGCTCATCTCCTGGCTTTGGGTGGGAGGGTGGTGTCATTTTTTAAAAAATTTTTAAATAAATTTATTTATTTACTTATTTATTTATGGCTGAGTTGGGTCTTTGTTGCTGCACGTAGGCTTTCTCTAGTTGGAGTGAGCGGGGGCTACTCTTCGTTGCCATGCGCGGGGTTCTCATTGTGGTGGCTTCTCTTGTTGTGGAGCACGGACTCTAGGCGAGTGAGATTCAGTAGTTGTGGCTTGCAGGCTCTAGAGCACAGGCTCAGTAGTTGTGGCGCACAGGCTTAGTTGATCCGCGGCATGTGGGATCTTCCCGGACCAGGGCTCGAACCCATGTCCGCTGCATTGGCAGGCATATTCTTAGCCACTGCACCACGAGGGAAGCTCCAAGGGTGGTGTCATTTTAATAGGTATGGGTGCATTCATGGGAGGATTTGCGTGAGGTATTGCGGGGGGAGGGGGATGTTGTTTTCCCATTTGTTGTCTGCTTCTCTAGAACTGAACAAAGTTGTTCCAATGAGTTTTCAATGTCTTTTTCCTAATACAAAAGAAAAAACAGGTAATATCTCACTGGAGTAGAATTGATTGATTCTGGAGTAGAATTGATTGATTTAATTTGAAAGAAAGCCCTCAAATGTAAATTTGAGGGCTTTCTTTCAAATTAAATATTTTGTTTATCCTGGGAAAGCTTCTATCATTTGGCAGCATGGAAGAAAGTGATAGGCCCTGGGACGGAAGTGAGGTCTCCAGGAATTCTCTCATCTTTTCCAATCTTATCTAGACAAAGTGCTTCCTTTTATTTTAGCAGTCTCAGAGAAGGAATAGGTGGAAGTGCCCATTTGGCCTTTTTCAAATAAACATACAACATAATATAACTCATAAATATAAAAAGCAAAGTTTGTGTCCTTGCCGATAACCTTATCTTTGTTATCAAATATTACCTTATCAAATTAACATTAAAGAAAAATCTTTCACTGAGACATCAAATCTCCTCCATTTATTTTCTCGTCTCAGGAGCCTTTCTATATTCTCTTCCTTCAACTCTCTGCCGAAAGATTTCACTTCCAGAGAAAACATTAATTTATATTGCAGTAGTGAAATGCTGCTGGAATGCAGGCTGTCATTTTGTCATGATAGGCCAACGTTCTTCTTATAATGTGTTAGTAAAACGGAACATCAAATAGTTACTTTTCCTATGTGCAGTCCAGTAGAAATTATAAACTCTTTCACTTACTTTTACTATAAGGATTACCTGTATTTCTTCAGTATTCCTTATATGATGTTTAGTCTTTCATGATTTTAATATTTTATCTTCACAGTTTTAGATGTTTTCATCTGTGAAAGCAGGAATTTCCTGATAAGCTACAGATTCATCTCTATTTATCTTCTCTTGTACTTAATAAATAGAAAATATTTTAAAATAGTTTAAAATTAAACATGAACAGTAATCACTCTGACTTCTCAGGATGTATGTTCATGTTCAAAATCTATTCTTTTTTTTTAATCATGTAACTATTTCAAACAGAGAGGTTATTTTCATGGAAGTAGCCAGGTGTTTCATTGGTCCCATATACTGAATTTTGATATAACAGGACAATATAATTGGTGATAGTTCCAAATCAGTGTGCATAACTATCGTACATTAAGTAGGGACAGTGCCAGACTTACAGACTTGGTTAGATTTTTTTTGTAAGAAATTCCCCCATGTGTGAGAGAATCATTATATAACAGCTAATTTCTGATGAAACACCAATAAACACTCAAATATATAACTTAAATCATTGATCTCATCAAAGCACTCATACCATTCCCAATTTAACTGTTGATTTTTGCACAAATTGATGTGTATATTATTTTGCTTTTTTTCCCTGAATGAGTAGAAAATTCATTACTTCTAAAATTTTAAATGATTAGCATTATATACTACAGTTCACACTTAGAATCCCTTGTCATTGACCCTGCCAATCTGTAAGTAAATTTCTATCCATAAGTAAATTTCCCATTGCCATCCTTTTCCTGTTTATCCAGTACATAGTCAGTAGTCTGTAATTATAAGAAGCACTCTTTTCCAAAAACCCATAGCTCTCTTCCCTTTATTCTTACATTTTCCTAATTTAGCAGCACATACCTGTTTTCTCCGTGTCTTTAACCGTGCAGTTGAGCACTGGTGCAGAAAATTCCACCACTCCAAAAATTGATAATGAGAGTCAAGAGTCACAAATGCACATGAAATCTAACAGGCACACAAAAGTGTCTGCCCATCCTACTAATAGTAATGTGACTCTCCCAGTTTCAAAGAAGATTGTTTTGCATTTTTTTATATCTAAGTCTCATAGTCACCTTTACTTTCAGCCAATTCTAGCCTTGCATTTTACTTACGATATAGAAGTCACCAGGTTTAGACTCCCAGATCTTTCTATCAATGATCCCAAGCTTTCCAAGAGCAATTCCATTCTAGTTAAAACATAAGCCCTTTCATTACTTGAGCACCTATTTTTACCATATCTCTCTTTCTACCATGTGCATTTGGAGGCCAGCAGTTTGCTAGGCACCTTGAATTCAAAGACAAAACACAATAATTGAGGGGCTGCTAATTTCAGAATCATACTATAAGCTCTGCAACAGAAGAAACAATGGGCTGGTTGTTGAATGAATGAATGAATGAAGACTCCCATGATTAATGAAGGTGTGCATGGTAAGAATTTGCAAAGCTGTTGAAGAAATATGATTGTGCTGCTCTAATATGAATTGTTAATAGATATCTGTTTACCCTTACCTATTACTTATTAATCTTTATTCATTTTTAACAAAAACAAGAGACTTTAATCAATAACATGGTAAATGGAAAATGTTAACATATTTTTGGCTTAATGAGGAGCTACGTAAAGAATAGAACCATCAGTAAAACCAAGAGCTATCTTTTTTTAATTAGGTATTTACTTTATGTCCATCACTATGCTAAGTGTTTTAGAAATATTATTAAATCTTTACTCCGTTTTGAGTTGGTCACTGTCATTAAAGTTAATCATCACACCACCATTTTATAATTGAAATAGTCGATGCTTAGAGGCAGTGTGCAATTTGCCTAGGATTATTCGGGGCCTTCGAATCAGGAGTCCAAATTATTAACAATCATCCTCTTCCTTCCCTAGTAATAAAATTTGAAAAAAACACTTCAATCACATGGAGAGAGAAGTTTGCATTTTTTGTCATGTAGAAAAGACCTACATTCAGATTAGAAAGTATCTAACAATTACTTTTTTTTTTAATGTCAACAATTGCTATATTCTTAATACATCCAGTGAAAGTTAGTCTTAAATACTGCCTTACTATAAATAATCTACTGTCCTAAGACAAAAAAATCCTAAATACAAATGTCTACGTTCAGTTTTTTCACATTGGATAGGTTTCATTTTAATCTGCTTCGTTTATCTGTTAAATACCTAGGGATCCATGTCTCAGTCAATACCCATATCTGTTCAAAATAAATTAACCTCCTTTAGGTAGATAGCCTGATAAAAATGATTTAAGTAGCTCAAACAATTTGGGTTCATTTCCCTTACCTAGTTTGAATCCTTTAAAAGAGGTGCATTTTTTATTTTGAAATTGAATTGCTGATACCTGTTGAGATGGCTGTAAATGAGCAAGTACTAAAGTCAGGAAAATACACTCTAACTATGTAGGTAGTCACTTTTTTTTTTTTTAACCTAATATTTGTTCCTTAAAGAATCCTAGTGATTTTTTATCCTGTCTTTCCTTACTGTTTTACTACAAATAATTCACAATTTGTAAAGCCATGTTTCTAAATGAAATATTGCAAACTAAATCTTATTTAAAGTTGTCCACATTTTGTTTGATGTTTGGACTTGTCTTGAAATGAACTCTCTTCAGAAGTAGAAAATATCTTACAGGTGATAAATTGAGATATCCTGGTTTAGTTAGTTGAAACTATGTTAGATGAACTCTTTCCTGGATTCACCTTCTAAATGAAGAAAATTTAATTGCTTAATGTCAAATTACAAAATAGTAATGGATGCAGATTATTTTCTCTTTCACAGTAATTTAAAATTTTTCTAATTGTAAAGATATTATATGAGTAATATTGAAAGAAAGCTTGTCATGAGTTCAGATATAATTAAAGGGAAATAATTTCTGTCCAGTTATGACTTGCTAATAGATTTGCTCGCATGTGTCTTATTTCTGCTGTTTAACACTGGCTGTCAAGGAAAGAATTGTCAACTTGAAACAAAAGCACAAAAACATGCAGAAATTTTACACATGTACAAATTAAACCTAGGGAATGAATTGTATATTAAAGACTTAATTATGTTAAAGATTAAATTAGCTTTGTGCAGTGACTCACAAAATCTATTTTTATATAGATATAGATAATTTGTTTTAACTAAAATTTGCATTTAAGTTCATTTACTAATTTATTTCCCAAGAAAGTAATTCTCCAGTGAACAGTTGAACTTTGAATGTATTGACTCATATGTCCCAAGCCCTTTCTTATTATAAAAAAATAACTATAAATGAACATCATTGTGAACTATAACTTTTTTTTTTGGCTGTGCTATGTCTTCCTTGCTGCACGTGGGCTTTCTTTAGTTGCGGCGAGCAGGGCTACTCTTTGATGAGGTGCGCAGGCTTCTCATTGTGGTGGCTTCTCTTATTGAAGAGCACAGGCTCTAGAGTGAGCGAGCTTCAGTAGTTGTGGCGCACGGGCTTAGTTGCCCCGCAGCATGTGGGATCTTCCTGGACCAGGGATCGAACCCCTGTCCCCTGCTTTGGCAGGTGGATTCTTAACCACTGGACCACCAAGGAAGTCCCTATAATATTCTTTCCTACTTAAATCTTGAAGGTTATACTTTAGAACAAACACAACTCTCTGTAAAAATCACACTAGGATAAATTTAATTAATAACACTAATAGTTTGTGTCTTAAAATTTAGCAATATTTTTGAATCTTTAAGCTATCTAAGGATATGAATGAATATAAACACATTTATTATAAATAATGATCATAAGTACATAAGGTTTAGAATTACATGCTTTCTACTGAATTGACTGCCATCACTCACTTGAATTTTGCAGTTGGTTGAGAAATTTTGTTTGAAATAAACTATTTTTGAAGCAAGAAATTTCATTTTCAAGATAACTATATTTACCTTCCTTTACATGTTTTATGAGCAAGATGTGGGTTTCAGGTTTTTTTTTTTTGGAGACCACATCTTTGGATGCTCATATCTATATATACATTTTTTTTTCTTCTGTGTAGTCTAGTGAATGGGCAACATAGCCGTAGTACCTCTGTGTCCATCCTAAAAGAGAGTTGTTGATTTATCAGTCCATTTAGTAGGTGATTGGGTTAATCTAAATCCTTAGGAATTCTTGAATGAGTTTGGAAACTGGCTTTTTGTAAGAAATGCGAGGTAGATAATTGAGCAAAACCCATTTTAATCTAGAAATGAGTGTTATTGTGTTTATTAAATAATTATTTTTAACAAAAAATAAATCACATGCATCCCCCATACCCATTCCCTACTCACATGAGTTAGTCCTACTGATTTGCTTTCTAAAATCTATTGAATCTCTCCCTTCCTTTTATTCCCACTGTTATTGCCTTAGCTTATGATGCCATCACAAATGTCGCTGTCCATTGTATTTTGTTCTGACTTCTTTCTCTAAATTAGAATCTTCTGTCCTCTATTCCACCTCTATTTCATTCTCCATATCATCTTTGGAACAATCTTTTTAAAACACCATTCTTCATTCTTCCTGAGAGAAAAAAAGGGCAAAAATTTGCCCTGGCTTAAGTTCTTTCACGATTGACCTCCTGCTCTGCAATTTCCATACCTGACCTACAAAAGACCATACTCAATTATTTGATATTCCCCAAATATATCCCTGCATGTTTTAATGATTTTTCATGCCTTTCTCCTTTTCCAGAAAAGCCCTTCCCCTGCATGCATATAACAAACACTCTTTCAAACTATTTTTACCTCACATTTCTCTGGAAACGCGTGACTGTTCCCCTAATGGGAGTCTTCTCTGAGCTCCAGCAACCTTTGAGCATACCTCTGCTGTGTTAAGTATGATGTGAAAAGAGGATTTTTTGGTCTCGTGTCTTCATCCCTGTATCTGCAACAAAGTACATGGAAGCTAGAGGGTAATACTTTTTTTTTTAAATTACTTTTTATTTGAGTATAGTTGCTTTACAATGTTGTTTTAATTTCTTGCTGTACAGCAAAGTGAATCAGTCATACATATACAAATACCCACTCTTTTTTAGAGTTCCTGGTAGGTTATAAGTATTGAAAAATTTGGCTCATGGGCCCAGCCACTCCGCGGCATATGGGATCTTCCCAGACTGGGGCACGAACCCGTGTCCCCTGCATCAGCAGGCGGACTCTCAACCACTGTGCCACCAGGGAAGCCCAGGATGAAAGATTTTAATGAAACTGTATGTTTACGTATCTTTCTGCTTTATTATTCTGAGTGCATTGAGGATTGGTGCCAAATCTCATTCACCATTATCAATAATAAATTTTAAAATAAATGCTGTACTGTTTTCTCCAATTTAAGTAATATATAATTATTTAAATTAGAAGTAAAAATATTCCATTTTCCCAATCCAGTTTTGCTCACCTTCCCTTTCACTTACTCATCATCAGAAATAATTTCCATTAGTTGACATATCATTCTGATTTCTTTTCTGACTATTCAAATAGTTAAATGCATACATAAACAATAAGACATTTGATTTATTTAAAAATGATTTTTATATATGTGTGTGCATACATACATATACATATATGTGTGATTCTGTATCTACACATCTGAAATTTGTCTTTTTATTATTATTATTATTTTATTTAATGATACTGGATACCTTTTTCCACTCTAGTTTATACAGATCTACCTCATATTTTTAGTGACTTCCTAGTATTAGATTATTTGGATATGCCATATTGCACTTGTCATGATTGACAGTGAGGATCCAATAGCTTTTTCAATCATTTCTTTCAGATTGTTAGTGTTGGAAGTATATTTGAAGTTATTTATTTATTTTTTGTAAGAAGATGTTGGGGGTAGGAGTTTATTAATTTATTTATTTTTACTGTCTTCGGTCTTCGTTTCTGTGTGAGGGCTATCTCTAGTTGTGGCAAGTGGGGGCCAGTCTTCATCGCGGTGCGCGGGCCTCTCACTGTCGTGGCCTCTCTTGTTGTGGAGCACAGGCTCCAGATGCGCAGGCTCAGTAGTTGTGGCTCATGGGCCTAGATGCTCCATGGCATGTGGGATCCTCCAAGACCAGGGCTCGAACCCATGTCCCCTGCATTAGCAGGCAGATTCTCAACCACTGCGCCACCAGGGAAGCCCTGAAAGTTATTTTTAAAAACACATTTCAGTGTTAGATAGTATCACTTGGCTTCCAAAATGAAAAATTAAATTATTATTCTTTCATATTTTTCTCTCTACCTTCTGTTTATCATGGTGTGTAGTATTTAATTTCATTTGTAGCTATAATCTCTCTGATAATTAACTTTTTATTATTTGATATTTAGCCAACACTTCTTTATTCTTTTATTTTAAAAAATTTACTTATAGGCTTAATTTCATCACTAAGTACATTAGATAAGAACATTCCACGAGTGCATTCAAGTTTGAAAGGATATCCCCATTATAACAATCTTCTCCAGGCTTGTTACAATACTTATAGGTCATACTTTCATCCTCCAGAATTTATCAACATGGTTTAATTGTGTTGGACCTTTGAATAATGCTCAAGTCTGAGGTAGGCTGTTAGACAAGCTGGATGACTGAAAAATCTTTCTTTATTCAGATGTGTGCTGAGTTCAAATTTCCTATTTTAAGATTTGACCTTTCAGTATGAAGATACACTATTTCTTTCATTTCAGTGAAATTTCTTTTCTTTAAATCTCCCCAACAATTTTTGATTTTAGTTTCATATATTGGATGTTTTACTTTGGGAATTACTTTTATGGCATTTGCCCTTCATATATTTTATTTTTTCCCTTAAATGCCTTAATATGTTTGTTTATATTATATGAGTTTATTATGATATCTCTTAGTCTTTTCTCTGTATCAGATATTGAATTTTTAACAATTTCTAACGTGTTCCTGGACAGTATTGTCAAATCAGCAATTCCAGAAAACTCTAAAAAATGGTAAACTTGGTACCAGATCTCTTGCTTCAGCTCAGGCTTTGTTGTTGTTGCTTTTTCTCTTCCCCAGACTGTAAGCAATATAGCTCCTAATTAAAGTATATCAGTGTAAAATCTCAATTTGCTTGTCTTTCTTTTTTAAGAACTGCTTTGTGGTATACAGGAAGAGGATAGAAACTTGCCATTCCAGAATTTCTGTTTCTTCATATGGCCACCCATATTCCAGTTGTTTAAAATACATTGTTTATGGGGTTTTTTGTGGGCTTCTTTAAGGTTATTAAGAAATAGAAAGTATTTGATGAAAGTTTATTCCACGAAAATTATTTGGATGTTTTCATATGTTTCTTATCTTATTTTTCACGTGTTTATGTTTAAGCATATAGAATATATTTCATGTGTGTGGATCTGTGTATAGGAAAATCCAGAGAATAAAATTTTTAAGACTGCTTAATTAGCCAACTTATGAACTTCTATGGTGTTTTTTCAATAAATTTTATCTTTCAACTAGAAAAGCATATTAAGCACATATAATTCATTCTGTCCCTATTTTTTCAATAGTTATACATGTACTTTGTTCTCCTTATCTTACTATATAGGTTAAAAGAGTGATTTTTAAAAGTACATTCTATGAAGCCCATAGGCAAGAAGGTGATGAGGCTTTAGATTCATGCTCTTGTTAAATCCATAGCAGTCTTATGTATTTGTGATTCACCTATTACATTTCTGCAAACAATTTAACAAACGTATTAAGCTACTGAATTGTTTATTTTTCATAAATAAAAAAGGATCTAAACAGTATGTTCACAGCAAGCATTCTCTTTTCCATCTATTTAATTAGCATACCTGTCAGGTGTTTCTATGTATTTTTAAAAATCTTATTCTTGTTTTCTTTCTTACAATATTTTTAATATACAATTATTTTTATTTTGGTTCATGAGCTCTTTTAAATGACCTGAACTCAGTTTAAGAAAAAAAGAGAGTACTAAATATTATTATTACATGTTTATATTAAATTTTAATCAAACACAAATAAAACAAACAAGGATATACAACTGTCTTCCATTCTGAACATATCCCCTCCATGTTTTCCAAATTCAAATTCCAGATCCCTCCTGCTGTTCAGTTAAAATTTTTTTCTAATATTTTCTGCTTAGAAAACTATATTTTCTGTACTGATTATTAATGGAAAACTTATTTTAGTTATAGTTAGCTATTTGGCTGTGATTAAGTGAAACTAGTACAATCTCACTCAGTAACTACTTTCATATTATCAGATGTGGCTCTTAAAATATGTGGAAACAGGGCTTCCCTGGTGGCTCAGTGGTTGAGAGTCCGCCTGCCGATGCAGGGGACACGGGTTCGTGCCCCGGTCTGGGAAGATCCCACATACCACGGAGTGGCTGGGCCCGTGAGCCATGGCCTCTGAGCCTGCGCGTCCAGAGCCTGTGCTCCGCAACGGGAGAGGCCACAACAGTGAGAGGCCCGCGTATAGCTAAAAAAAAAAAAAAAAAAAAAAAAAAAAATGTGGAAACAACTTAGTGCATAGTGTTATACATAGCTTGAGTTGGTCAAACAACCATTATGAGGATATGTTTAGTGACTTAATTTCAATATTTCAACTCTGAAATGTGTTAGTTTTCAGCAGTAGATACAGTCCGATATTGGTACATTTTTTGACCTAGGTTTTTTGTGTGCTCATTCTGGTGGAATCTTTTCAACATTATGATTTTCTTCACTTATCCTCTGTAATTTTAGAGAAATAAATTGCCTCAGTAGGTTTTATGAGATAGTTTCAGTCTCTGCATTATTTGAAAGACTTAATGGTTCACAGAAAATCAGAGATATGTTTTATGTCTCCGACTTTAAAATATCTACTTCATTGGAAATGAAGCCGGAAACTGAGATCTTACTATATTAGTGACAACAGTAACTGTGATAGTATAATTTAGATTCATTAATGTATTCAGTTATTCAAGACATGTTTTTTTTTTTTTTTTTTTTTTTTTTTTTTTTTGCGGTACGTGGGCCTCTCACTGTTGTGGCCTCTCCCGTTGCGGAACACAGACTCCAGACGCGCAGGCTCAGCGGCCATGGCTCATGGGCCCAGCCGCTCAAGGGCATGTGGGATCTTCCCGGACCGGGGAACGAACCCGTGTCCCCTGCATTGGCAGGCGGACTCTCAGTCACTTTGCCACCAGGGAAGCTCTCAAGACATGTTTATCGAGAGCCTACCATTTTGCCAGGCATTTGAGACAGAGCAGTGAACAAGTGGATGATCACACATATCCTGCTATAATGGAGATTGTATTTTAGAAAGTGAATACAAACTCTGTGTGTGTGTGTGTGTGTGTGCGTGCATGTGTGTGTGTGGACACACTGTGTACTTGTACTGGGTAGGTGAGAGAATAGTAAGTGCTATAGGAAGAAAAATGAAGTAGGAAAGTGAAGAGTGTATTTGCAGAGGGGAGATCATTTTTTAAATAGGTTGTTTAGGGAGAGCTCACTGAAAAATCTGTGGTGAAATAGAAATGAACAACAAGAGTGAGTGAACAATGAAGATACATGGTAGAAATTCCAGGCAAAGTGAAGAGTCAGTTCAAAGACAATTATGTTGCAATGCATTGGGGAAATGACTTGGAAGTCACTAAAATGTAACTGAGAAAGTAAAGAAATAAATAATAGGTTCATTCAAAGAGGTAACGAGGGACCACATTGTGTGAATCTTAAAAAAAGAGCAGTGGCATAATATGACTCATGCTTTGAAAGGATAATTTTGTTGCTATGGTATAAATGGACTAATAAAGACAAGAACAGAATTAAGGAGATGAGTTAGAAGATTATTATAATAATCCAGATAAGAATGATAATGATTAGATCAGCTCTGTTGTGACAGTGTTATTGAGAAGTCTTTGGATTCTGTATATTTTAAAGTTAGAGCCAAAAGAATTTTCTGAGAGATTAGTTATGAGATTGCTGAGAAAGCAGGGGATCAAAGATGATTACAAAAATATTTTGACAAGAGTAACTGAGATCTGTAAGAACTTCAAGAGAAGAAGGTTTCTAGGTCTCATTTGTTAATTTTTGCTTTTATTTCTTTAACTTTAAATTTAAAAGCTTTTGCACAGAAAAGGAAGCCATCGATAAAATAGACAATTAATTTAATGGAAGAAAATATTTGTAAATAATATGACTGATAAGGGGTTAATATACAAAATATATAAACAATTCATACAACTCAATATCAAAAAAAAAAAAAAAACAAAAACCCAATTACAAGGGCAGAATATCTAAATAGACATTTTTCCAAAGAAGATATACAGATGGCCAACAGGTATATGAAAAATTGCTCAACATTGCCAATCATCAGAAAAATGCAAATCAAAACAATAATGAGATATTGCCATACCTGTCAAAATGGCTATCATCAAAATGTCTGCAGAAGCAAATAGCAGCAAGAATATGGAGAAAAGGGAACCCTGGTACATTACTGATGGGATTGTAAATTGGTGTATTTATTATGGAAAACAGTATGGAGGTTCCTCAAAAAACTAAAAATAGAGCTACCATATGATCCAGCAATTCCACTCCTGGGTATATACCCAAAGAAAGCAAAAACACTAATTCAAAACATACATGCACCCACATTTTCATAGCAACATTATCTATAATAGCCAAGATATGAGAGCAACCTAAGTGCACATCAACAGGTGAATGAATAAACAAGATGTGAGATATATGTGGAATATTACTCAGCCATAAAAAATGAAATTTTGCCATTTGCAACATAATGGATGGACCTGCAGGGTATTATGTTAAGTGAAGTAAGACAGAGAAAGACACATACTGTGTGTCATCACATTAAAAAAAAAACTTATTGATACATACATTGTCATGGAAGTATCAAAAATATTTTAAAAATGAAAGGAGGCAGACACAAAAGATTACATACTACACTTGACCTTTGAACAATGCAGGGGGTTAGGGATGTTGACCCGTTGACCCTCTACATAATTGAAAATCCATGTACAGCTTTACATTTACCCTCTGTATCTACAGTTCTGCGTCCACGAATTCAACCAACTGCAGATTTCATGGTACTGTAGTACATATTTATTGGAATAAAATCTGTGTATAAGTGGACCTGTTCAATTCCATTCCATGTTGTTCAAGGGTCAAATGAATGTGGTCCCATTTTTTTGAAATTCTAGAAAAGGCAAAACTATTGTAAAAGAAAGCAGATTAGTGGTTTCATGAAGCAAGGAGGTGGACCAAGGGAGAAGCCTACAAAAAGGCATGAGGGCAGTATTTGGGGCAGTGGAAGTAATCTCTTTCTTGATTGTGGTTGTGGCTACATGACGGTATATATTTGAAAAGACACCATCAGTGGGTTTTTAATGTTTCTAAATTATTTCTCATATGAATTACCCTTGGTCAAAACTGCTTTACATTGTATATTTAAAATGGATGAAATTTATTATATGGAAAGTAATCATCACTATAACTGATTAAAATTAAAATAAAAGGCAGTAAAGGGGGCATCCCTGGTGGTGCAGTGGTTGAGAGTCCGCCTGCCGATGCTGGGGACGTGGGTTCGTGCCCCGGTCCGGGAGGATCCCACATGCCGCGGAGCGGCTGGGCCCATGAGCCATGGCTGCTGAGCCTGCACGTCCGGAGCCTGTGCTCCGCAACGGGAGAGGCCACAACAGTGAGAGGCCCACGTACTGCAAAAAAAAAAAGGCAGTAAAGGATATAATGAGCAAGCTTATGGCATAAATGGCAATTTGTGTAAAATGGATAAAATCCATAAAAAACACAGTTTCAAAAATTAACTCAGGAGGAATTAAAAAATCTCAATAATCTAATACCTCTTAAGAAAACTGAATCCAATAGAAAGAACTCTGATCTTAGATACTTCACAAGTGAGTTTGCACAAATTACTAAGATAGAAATATTGCTAACCTCACGCAAATTCAGAAAGAACAAACAAAGAGGAATATTTGCCAGCTCATTTTATGAGACTGGCATAGTCTTGATACCAAGACTTGACAAAATCTACAGAGAAGTAGAAAAATTACAGGATAATTACTAAATAGACAATCCCATGAATTGAATCAAAAGTCACAAACAAGCGATTAGCCATTCAGAATTTGGCTCACTCAACAAACCTTTAAATACGCTCCATTATAAACTGAGTCAGATACTCTGAGAAAGAGTTGATCAACAGAGGAAATTAAGCCTCAGGATTCCAAGTTCATATAATTCAACAAGTATTCATTGTGTTCTTATTTGAAGGAATTGTGCTGGGATATGCAGAGAGAATAAGATCCATTTTTTGTCTTCAAAGCGTTTACACTCTAGTGTGGAGAAAATTCACAAATATAATTCCCATAAGATGTGGTTTTTGTAGTTACCACAATTAAAGCATAATCATGGTTCCAGAGGATCGCTAAAAAGGGAGGAGGTGATTACCTCCAGATTTCCCCTCAAGGGGGAATCTCATGAAATAAAGAGGGTGTGTAACAGCTGAGAAAGGAAGAGAAGGAGTGTTGAAAGTGTTGCACTTCCCTTGACTTTGCTGACCTAACTCCTTTGCTGTCTATTTCAGTGTCAACATCCCTTCCCTGGTGCATTTTGCCATCATAAGAAAATGTGATTAGTAAGAAAAAGAGCCTGCAATCAGGTGGGGAAAAAAATACTAAAATTAGAGTTGGGATGTAAACCCAAGTCTTTTATTACCATTGGAAAATCGTATTATATTGTACATGACTTAAAATGTCATAGCAATCCAAATCACACAAAATAAACTCTGGACTATTCATTTTACCTAGAAACATTTTTTTCCAATTTAATATTCAGTGGAAAAAGACAAACAAGGAGACAAACACTGAAACCTAATTCGTTGACCCAAAATTCCCCAATTTTTTTCAAGAATTAATGCAACATGGGAATAGTTACCTATTTGAATAATTTATTAACATAATACTGAACATATTCAGTGCTGACAAAACTGTGTCCATTTCAAACAATGATTAAAAGTACAACTCACCTCTCAGCATCTCAGCTGAGTGCATGTGTCAGTTTTTAAAGTCACCAAATTTAGAGCATGATTGCTTGTTTGGTTTAAATAATTCCCCGATATAAAATTATGTTTAGTGTAGTAACATCGTCTGCATTATTCTGATATGTCAGGGGCTTGACAAACTAATTTATGGATTTGAAGATTGAAGAGTTTACTGTAGACAATCTTTTATAACCACATCTCATTAGAGGTGAGGAAATTGAGTAGCAGGAAAATTAAATTACTTTCTCAGAGATGTAGAAATAGTAATATAGCCAGGCTTATATATTCCAATATGGTGTCTTTTCACCACACCTCAGGTTTAGATGTGTACACAGGCCAATATTGTTCTCTCTGTTTTATCATAAACCTATCTGGTTATCCCAGAATCTCCAGGTCATGTCTGTCCTGTTCCATCTCTAGACTGGAAGAGAATTATTCCAGAACATTTCTTTATCCCTTTTAAAAGGAAAAAGCAGTCTCAGAGGTCACCAAACCAATTTGGATTGAAATATTTTATGCCTATTTATTTAAAAGAAACACAATCATAGTTTGTACTTTCTCAAGAATATGTGCGTAATTTTATACATGACTCGTTGGTATAGAGAATGCTAACATGTAATGGTCTTGCTTTTGTGAGGTAAAAGAAAATTTTGGACTTTCAAGGAGTAACCAATACTTGGCCTATCAAATGCATGGAAATGTTATTACACTATTCCATCCTTAGCACTGGCATATATCTTGATCACTGTGGGAACAGATGAAATAACATATGTTAGTTGGACTCCTTAGTGTTTTAGGAAACAGGAACTTCTTTCGTTCAGGGGATGAGGATTAATTGCAAGGCTGTGAAAATTCTGTGGCTTAACCAAGATGTGAAATATAACTTATTTATATTAGGGATTAAATAATAGATGTGATGGCCTAACAATATCTTTAGTTTCTCTCATCTCTCGTCATCTCCTCTGAAATAGTATCAATTCCTTTTTACTCTCTTGACTTCTTTGATGTATGCTTCAGCTTCTGTTAAGATCTGCTTTTCTACCTGTCCCTATAATTTGCTCTAACTTTGCTACATTCTCTATGTGAATTTTACACTTAAAACCCTTGGGACATTGAGGCTGGTTAGAGTATCGCCATATATTTGGGGAGCTTCACTTTGCTAGAAACCTTAGTAAAACAAAGATATTATTTCCCTAATCTGTCTTTGGCTGTCTTTAGATAGTATGCTGTTTTTTTGTTTCCAATCCCATGTGGCAAAGATAACGACAAAATTATGACAAAATAAAAATAATTATGGTGATAATAATGATAATAGCTAAATTTTATTAAAAGCTTACTATATGACAGCCACATTTCCAAGCACTTTGAATGTATTTGTCCATAACATCTGATGACAAATCTGTGGATCTGGAACCATTATTATGCCCAATTTATGAATTAAACTGTGTGAGTTTAAGTAATTTATACAAGATGACATAAATACTAAGGAATCACTTTTGATTTATTGTTTTTCTTTTAGACAGGAAGTTTGAACACACTATGTATTTGGTGCTTTCCTAGATTCTCAAGTACATAAGACAAATTAAATCACTGAAAATTAAGTGATATTTAGATGTACTTTATTAGTAGGAGGATGGTACTCTACTGCTTATATTTACTTTCCTAAATTGTTTAACATCTATGACCACACAGCTGTTGAGAACTTCTAATAGAGAAAAACAGGAATAAAATTTAGAGATATAATGTCTATCCATTGCTTTATTTCCTTGGTATCTCTTCTCTTTTCTATATGCAACAGCACTACCTGTACAGAATAATCTATCTACCATCCAGTGTGGTCTTGTTACACTGAAAGTTGCATAGCCACAGTAATAACCTTGTGATCCAGTCCTTGACAATCACATCGTTTCACTGTTTTCAATACTACAATACAAAATGCAAACTTACAGTGTAAAGAATAATTTGTTCATTCATTCATTCACTTAGGCAATGTCTCATGCAGTAATGAAGAACAGCAAAATGCCTACACAGATGTGCTCTAAAAGAGACTGTTATTAAAAAACACAAATAATATACACCAGTCAGCCAACTAATAATACATGGGAAACCAAGAAAATGCATATGCACCTTTATTAGTTCTCCACTTAATGATTTGTGAAGCATGAGTACAAAATAATGCAAAGTATAATACCCCTTTCTGATCCTCAATGAAGCATTTCAAGTATCTTTTCCCCTCAAGTTATTGTTTTACCACAAGGAATAATCTTATTTAATTAGTGTTCATTTACAATCAAAAAGTCAGTAACCATCCATGGAACTGGGATTAAAATAATCCCTAGATTCATTTCCAGAGTACATGATCAAAGAATACTAAGATGGGAATTTGATAATTCCCCTTCCTGGCAAATGCAACTTTATCACGTGTGGCTCATCCACCACAGGCTCGTATCCTTGAACCCTTGACAGATTAAATGTTTATTGTCTATAATGGATTAGGTCTGCTTTGAAAATTTAATCTAAATCATCTTCTAATTTGATTTTAGAAATACTGGGTTTTGTTATATTTTTTCTTAGTTTCAGGCTATGACATATCTAGTTCCCAGTAGCATTTTTCCATACCATAGAATTGAATGGAATATATTAAGTGTGGTCCTTTGAATTAGATTAAATTGTATCTTTCCCATTTTTATTATGTTAACCATTTTATAGCAATAAGGAAATGGATCTTGTTGTAAAATCATACTCACAGATCTGTCAGATCAGAAATCAATTAATTCTAATTGATAATCTTGATCCCAAACTTGCTGTAGTGTATGATATATTTTTTGCAAGTATTCTTCCCTCTCATGAAAATCTAGACATAGACCAATGATTACTAAAATCAGTGGCTTTTTCAAAAGAAATGATAAAAAATATGCAGCCTTCATTTACACAGAGCTTTGCATAAGTCAAGCATTCACTGATGTGTTTGCTTTGAAATGAGTTTAACATTTACTCCTATGCCAAAAGGTTTGTCATAAACCCATTTTTATTCAGGTAAATTTAGGCCACCTCTATGCTTTCCTGGCATCAATACAAATCACTACTGCCAACTCTTGATTGTCTATGTTAATGAAGCATAATATTAATGCAGATAATCCAAAACAGTGTCAAAATATCAAAAAGAATGCTTTGGAAACCTGTTCCCACAATATTTCTCTCATGGATCCTACTTCATACAGGTGATAATATAAATTAAGCTATTGGGTTGGCCAAAAAAGTTGGTTCCGTAACATCTTATGGAGAAACCCGAACGAACTTTTTGGCCAACCCAATACATTCCTTTGACATAGATCAATAATGTGTAATATTAGACTAGAAATATTCTGTATAAATAACATCCACCATGAAATTAAAATGTTTGCACATATACTTTAAAAAATAAAGCATTAAATTGTGCCATTTCTATATGATAAACCTTGGCATAAAACATAAACGTTTTTGAAACATGTGCCACAAAACAAAAAAGAAATTATTTAGACCTGAATTACTTGACATTTTTTTGTTTTTTCCAGAACTAAACAGGACTTTCTTCTTTTTTTTGTTTATTTTTGTTTTTATTTCCATTTCTCTAGGACGTGGGTCAAAGAGGATCTTGCTGTGATTTATGTCATAGACTGTTCTGCCTATGTTTTCCTCTAAGAGTTTGATAGTGTCTGGCCTTGTATTTAGGTCTTTAATCCATTTTGAGCTTATTTTTGTGTATGGTGTTAGGGAGTGTTCTAATTTCATACTTTTACATGTAGCTCTCCAGTTTTCACAGCACCACTTATTGAAGTGGCTGTCTTTTATCCATTGTATATTCTGCCCTACTTTATCAAAGATAAGGTGACCATTTGTGCGTGGGTTTATCTCTGGGCTTTCTATCCTATTCCATTAATCTATATTTCTGTCTTTGTGCCAGTACCATACTGTCTTGATTACTGTAGCTTTGTAGTATAGTCTGAAGTCAAGGAGCCTTATTTCTCCAGCTCCGTTTTTCGTTCTCAAGATTGCTTTGGCTATTCAGGGTCTTTTGTGTTTCCATACAAATTGTGAAATTTTTTGTTCTAGTTCTATGAAAAATGCCACTGGTAGTTTGATAGGGATTGCATTGAATCTGTAGATTGCTTTGGGTAGTAGAGTCATTTTCACAGTGTTGATTCTTCCAATCAAAGAACATAATATATCTCTCCATCTACTTGTATCATCTTTAATTTCTTTCATCAGTGTCTTACAATTTTCTGCATACAGGACTTTTGTCTCCTTAGGTAGGTTTATTCCTAGATATTTCATTCTCTTTGTTGCAGTGGTAAATGGGAGTGTTTCCTTAATTTTACCTTCAGATTTTTCATTGTTAGTGTATAAGAATGCCAGAGATGTCTGTGCATTAATTTTGTATCCTGCAACTTTTCCAAACTCATTGATTAGCTCTAGTAGTTTTCTGGTAGCATCTCTAGGATTCTCTATGTATAGTATCATGTCATCTGCAAGAAGTGACAGCTTTACTTCTTCTTTTCCGATTTGGATTTCGTTTATTTCTTTTTCTTCTCTGATTGCTGTGGCTAAAACTTCCAAAACTATGTTGAATATAAGTGGCAATAGTCGGCAACCTTGTCTTGCTCCTGATCTTAGTGGAAATGCTTTCAGTTTTTCACCATTGAGGATGATGTGGGCTGTGGGTTTGTCATATAGGGCCTTTTTATGTTGAGGGAAGTTCCCTCTATGCCTACTTTCTGGAGGGTTTTTATCATAAATGGGTGTTGAATTTTGTCAAAAGCTTTCTCTGCATCTATTGAGATGATCATATGGTTTTTCTCCTTCAATTTGTTAATATGGTGTATCACATTGATTGCTTTGCATATATTGAAGAATTCTTGCTTTCCTGGAATAAACTGCACTTGATCATGGTGTATGATCCTTTTAATGTGCTGTTGGATTCTGTTTGCTAGGATTTTGTTGAGGACTTTTGCATCTATGTTCATCAGTGATATTGGCCTGTAGTTTTCTTTCTTTGTGACAACTTTGTCTGGTTTTGGTATCATGGTGATGGTGGCCTCATAGAATGAGGTTGGGAGTGTTCCTCCCTCTACTATACTTTGGAAGAGTTTGAGGATAGCTGTTAGCTCTTCTCTAAATGTTTTATATAATTTGCTGGTGAAGCCGTCTGGTTCTGGGCTTTTGTTTGTTGGAATATTTTTGATCAGTTTCAATTACAGGGCTTGTGATTTTTCTGTTCATATTTTGTATTTCTTCCTGGGTCAGTCTCATAACGTTGTGCATTTCTAAGAATTTGTCCATTTCTTCCAGGTTGTTCATTTTATTGGCATAGGTTGCTTGTAGTAATCTCTCATGATCCTTTGTATTTCTGCAGTGTCAGTTGTTACTTCTTATTTTTCATTTTTAATTCTATTGATTTGAGTCTTCTCCCTTTTTTTCTTGATGAGTCTGGCTAATGGTTTATCAATTTTGTTTATCTTCACAAAGAACCATCTTTTAGTTTTATTGATCTTTGCTATTGTTTCCTTCATTTCTTTTTCAGTTATTTTTGATCTGATCTTTATGATTTCTTTCCTTCTGCTAATTTTGGTTTTTTTTTGTTCTTCTTTCTCTAATTGTTTAGGGGTAAGGTTAGGTTGTTTATATGAGAAATTTCCTGATTCTTATGGTAGGATTGTATTGCTATAAACTTCCCTCTTAGAACTGCTTTTGCTGGATCCCATAGGTTTTGGGTGCACGTTTCTCCATTGTCATTTGTTTCTAAGTATTTTTTGATTTCCTCTTTGATTTCTTCAGTGATCACTTAGTTATTAAGTAGTGTATAGTTTAGCCTCCATGTGTTTGTATTTTTTACAGATCTTTTCCTGTAATTGATATCTAGTCTCATAGCATTGTGGTCGGAAAAGTTACTTGTTATGATTTTAATTTTCTTAAATTTACCAAGGCTAGATTTGTGACCCAAGATATTATGTATCCTGGAGAATGTTCCATGAGCACTTGAGAAAAATGTGTATTCTGTTGTTTTTGGACGGAATGTCCTATAAGTATCAGTTAAGTCCATCCTGTTTAATGTATCATTTAAAGCTTGTGTTTCCTTATTTATTTTCATTTTGGATGATCTGTCCATTGGTGAAAGTGGGGTGTGGAAGTCCCTACTATGATTGTATTATGGTCAATTTCCCCTTTAATAGCTGTTAGTGTTTGCCTTATGTATTGAGGTGCTCCTATGTTGGGTGCATATATATTTACACTTGTTATATCTTCTTCTTGGATTGATCCCTTGATCATTATGTAGTGTCCTTCTTTGTCTCTTGTAATAGTCTTTATTTTAAAGTCTATTTTATCTGATATGAGACTTGCTTCTCCAGCTTTCTTCTGATTTCCATTTGCATGGAATATTTTTTTCCATCCCCTCACTTTCAGTCTGTATGTGTCCCTAAGTCTGAAGTGGGTCTCTTGTAGACAGCATATATATGGGTCTTGTTTTTGTATCCATTCAGCCAGTCTGTGTCTTTTGTTGGGAGCATTTAATCCATTTACATTTAAGGTAATTATCGATATGTATGTTCCTATTCCCATTTTTTAAATTGTTTTGTGTTTGTTATTGTAGGTCTTTTCCTTCTCTTGTGTTTCTTGCCTAGAGAAGTTCCTTTAGCATTTGTTTTAAAGCTGGTTTGGTGGTGCTGGACTGTCTCAGCTTTTGCTTGTCTGTAAAGGTTTTAATTTCTCCATGAAATCTGAATGAGATCCTTGCTGCATAGAGTAATTTGGTTGTAACTTTTTCTTCTTTATCACTTTAAATATGTCCTACCACTCCCTTCTGGCTTGCAGAGTTTCTGCTGAAAGATCAGCCATTAACCTTATGGGGATTCCCTTGTGTGTTATTTGTTGTTTTTCTGTTGCTGCTTTTAATACGTTTTCTTGGCAGATTCTCAGCCACTGCGCCACCAGGGAAGCCCCTATTTCCACTATTTTATGTTCCAGGTCACTTATCCATTGTTCTGCCTCAGTTATTCTACTGTTGATCCCTTCTAGAGTATTTTTAATTTCATTTATTGTGTTTTTCATCATTGCTTGTTTCCTCTTTAGTTCTTCTAGGTCCTTGTTCAATGTTTCTTGCATTTTCTCTATTCTGTTTTCAAGATTTTGGATCATCTTTACTATCATTATTCTGAATTCTTTTCAGGTAGACTGCCTATTTCCTCCTCATTTGTTAGGTCTGGTGGGTTTTTAACCTTGCTACTTCATCTGCTGTGTGTTTTTCTGTCTTTCATTTTGCTTTTCTTACTGTGTTTGGGGTCTCCTTTTTGCAGGCTGTAGGTTCGTAGTTTCTGTTGTTTTTGGTGTCTGTCCCCAGTGGCTAAGGTTGGTTCAGTGGGTTGTGTCGGTTTCCTGGTGACGGGGAGTAGTACCTGTGCTGTGGTGGATGAGGCTGGATCTTGTCTTTCTGGTGGGCAGGTCCACGTCTGGTGGTGTGTTTTGGGGTGTCTGTGGCCTTATTATGATTTTAGGCAGATTCTCTGCTAATGGATGGGGCTGTGTTTGTGTCTTGCTTGTTGTTTGGCATATGGTGTCCAGCACTGTAGCTTGCTGGTCGTTGAGTGCAGCTGGGTCTTGGTGTTGAGATGGAGTTGTCTGGGAGATTTTCACCATCTCATATTACGTGGAGCTGGGAGGTCTCTTGTGTACCAGTGTCCTGAAGTTGGCTCTCCCACCTCAGTGGCATAGCCTTGATGCCTGGCTGGAGCACCAAGAGACTGTCCTCCACACTGCTCAGAATGAAAGGGGAAAAAATAGAAAGAAGGAAAGAAAAGATAAAATAAAATAAACCAAGATAAAATAAAATAAAGTTATTAAAATAAAAAATAATTATTAAGAAAAAAATTTTTAAGTAAAAAAAGAACAAAAAACCAGACGAACAGAACCCTAGGACAAATGGTGAAAGCAAAGCTATACAGACAAAATCTCACACAGAAGCAGACAGATACACACTCACAAAAAGCAGAAAAGGGGAAAAAATAATATATCGTTACTCCCAAAGTCCACCTCCTCGATTTGGGATGATTCATTGTCTATTCAGTTATTCCACAGATGAAGGGTTCATCAAGTTGATTGTGGAGCTTTAATGCGCTGCTTCTGAGGCTGCTGGGAGAAATTTTCCTTTCTCTTCTTCGTTTGTTCAGCTCCCGGGGTTCATCTTTGGATTTGGTCTCGCCTCTGCGTGTACGTCACCTGAGACGTCTGTTGTTTGCTCGGACAGGACAGGGTTAAAAGAGCAGCTGATTCAGGGGCTCTGGCTCACTCAGGCCAGGGGGAGGGAGGGGTACGGATGCGGGGAGAGCCTGCGGCGGCAGAGGCCGGCGTGACGTTGCAGCAGCCTGAGGCGTGCCGTTCATTCTCCAGGGGAAATTTTTCCTGTATCACGGGACCATGGCAGTGGCGGGCTGCACAGGCTCCTGGGAGGGTTGGTGTGGATAGTGACCTGTGCTCGCAGAGAGGCTTCTTGTTGGCGGCAGCAGCAGCCTTAGCATCTCATGCCTGTCTCTTGGGTCCGCGCTGTTAGCCGCACCTCGCGCCCATCTCTGGAGCTCCTTTATGCAGTACTCTTAATCCCCTCTCCTCGTGCACTGGGAAATAAAGAGGCAAGAAAAAGTCTCTTGTTCTTCAACAGTTCCAGACTTTTCCCCGGAATCCTTCCTGGATAACCGTGGTGCACTAACCCCTTCAGGCTGTGTTCACGCCGCAACCCCAGTCCTCTCCCGGCATCCGACCGAAGCCTGAGCCTCAGCTCCCAGCCCCCGCCCGTCCCGGCAGGTGAGCAGACCAGCCTCTCGGGCTGCTGAGTGCTGGTCGGCACCGACCGTCTGTGCGGGAATCTCTCCTCTTTGCCCTCTGCACCTCTGTTGCTGTGCTCTCCTTCGCGGCCCCGAAGCTTTCCCCCTCTGCCACCCTCAGTCTCTGTCCGCGAAGGGGCTTCCTAGTGTGTGGAAACGTTTCCTCCTTCACAGCTCCCTCCCACTGGTGCAGGTCCCGTCCTTATCCCTTTGTCTCTGTTTATTCTTTATGTATATGGCCCAGACATTTTAGAATTGACTTTTTAAATAGGTCTGTTATCTCTGGGATCATCTAGGGCTCAAAAAAAGCCATATTCTAAGCATTTACTCATGTGAACTGTCTTCCCCTAGCAATCCAGATTTCATTAAATACCAACGTAAGACACATAATTCCCTGCTACAAGAGTACTATTTTTATTTTATTAAAACTGACATTCTCAAGAAATGAAATTGAGTTATTTGTAGTGAGGTGGATGGACCTAGAATCTGTCATACGGAGTTGGAGTTTCTTGCCTTTTGGGAGGTCTGAGGTCTTCTGCCAGTGTTCAGTAGGTGTTCTGTAGTTGTTCCACGTGCAGATGTATTTCTGATGTATTTGTAGGGAGGAAGGTGATCTCCGCATCTTACTCTTCCACCATCTTCTCAAATCCTAAACAGGATTTTTTAATGTGATATTTAAAATATGGCCCAGGGGGCTTCCCTGGTGGCGCAGTGGTTGAGAGTCCGCCTGCCGTAACTGACATTCTCAAGAAATGAAATTGAGTTATTTGTAGTGAGGTGGATGGACCTAGAATCTGTCATACGGAGTGAAGTAAGTTAGAAAGAGGAAAACAAATACCGTATGCTAACACATATATATCGAATCTAAAAAAAAAAAAGAAAAGAATTGTCATGAAGAACCTAGGGGCAAGACGGGAGTAAAGACACAGACCTACTAGAGAATGGACTTGAGGACACAGGGAGGGGGAAGGGTAAGCTGGAACAAAGTGAGAGAGTGGCATGTACATGTGTACACTTCCAAACGTAAAATAGATAGCTAGTGGGAAGCAGCCGCATAGCACAGGGAGATCAGCTCAGTGCTTTGTGACCAGCTAGAGGGGTGGGTTAGGGAGGGTAGTGGGGAGGGAGATGCAAGAGGGAAGAGATATGGGAACATAAGTATATGTATAACTGATTCACTTTGTTATAAAGCAGAAACTAGCATACCATTGTAAAGCAATTATGCTCCAATAAAGATGTCAATAAAAAAATAATACAAATAAATGTATATATCAAAACAGAAACAGACTCACAATAAAAAAGAAACCTGACATTCTCGACAGGTCTACAAGTAGGGATGAATATAGAAGTGATGGTACATGTGAGTGCCCCTGATTGTATTTCTAACCATGTTGATGAAATGGAATGCTCTCTTCACCCATTGGCCACCTACACATAAATAATTGGAATCTACCCCTCAGATATAGATTGGCTTCTGTGTCCTGTCACAGTCAAATGTTTGAGACTAATGGGCCTGAGAGTTCGGCAAAATTATCAAGTTAATTCAGCACTGAGGGTAGGTGGTGAGCTGGTTATCCTTCCCTAGTTAGCACCTCTCTCTAATGTGTTACATACCTGTTGAACTGCAGAGTCTATATAACTCTTTGAAATACTATATAAATTAATCATGCTGTTATGCATTTTATTTTGTACTGAGAAGGGACATAAAATATCAAGCTATTTAAATATTAATTTTCCTGAAAATCATATTGTATATAATGGAATTAGTCTTTCTTCACATATAATTAACCTTCTACAAGTAACTCAGAGTCATGAGCTTTTGAGAATTTAGATGATTCAAAATTATACTACAATCCATTTACTAGGGTGTAAATTAGTATCATCATAATGAACAGCTTAAGAATACATGTACTTTTTGACCCAATTAATCTTTAGATAGTGATCCTTAAGGGGAAAAATACATACAAAATGACCTATCTATAAGAATGTTCCATACATTAATGTTTAAAATAACAAAATTTTAGAGAGAAAAAATTAATGTTCAACCAAAAAGGTGGGCTAAATAAATTATCGTTCAAGGGAATATTTTTAACAATAAAAAAGAATGTAATTACATTTTGTTATGAATTTGGATATCTGAAATATATTTTGATAATATTTGATAGCGAGTTTTCAAAAGTAATTTTGGAAACAGTATATATATATTGTAGACTGGTTCTATATAAAATATGAATTTGTACAGAAAATGGTCAGGAATTATAAATAATGTAATGGGTGATCATTTCTAGATGACATATTTCCTTTTAGTTATCTAACGTTTGTGTAATTCATATTTATGATTTGTTCACAGTGGAATCACCCCCACAACTGCCTTTAACTAAAACACATTTACTATACTTCGTTTATCCTCCTGAGATGGCCTACTTTCCAATTTTGCAACGTGCCTGTCACAGTGCATATCTTACCAATGTTGACTCGCTAAATCTACCACCATTGACAGCCGTTTATCACTGCAGTACTAGTTATATGAAGTAACACATATTCTGAGACTTAAGGAGTGAGATGTAATTGTTCAAGTAAAGGACAATAGGGGTGTTGTGAACAAGGGGATATTATGTGTCAGGCCAATCAGGTGGTAAGGAGCATGGCTCTTTCAGTAGTGAGAAGAAAATTATACAACTGTAGCATATAAAATAAGTTGTGGGGGAGTCCTTACAAAGTGGCAGATTGTACAGAACCACAGAAATGAAGTTAATAAATTATGATTTTACTCCAAAGGGAGCCTGAAACCTCTAAAGGGTTTTTAAAAAAGGAGACCAAAAGCAAGATGCATTAATTGAATATATTTTTGCTCCCTTCTCTGTAAAGAATGAATTGGGAAGTCAAGACATTATACATAGTAGGAGACATTTCCTGTAGTACAAACAGGAGATGATGCTGAAGCAGAGAAATTGGTAGTAGGAGTTATTTGGATACATGACTAGATTTTACACACACACACACACACACACACACACACACACACACACACAGAGAGAGAGAGAGAGAGAAAAAGGGAGAGAACAGTAAAATTATAGCTATTTTTATTATAATATTTTAATAATATTCAAAAGTTCAACTCATCAAAATCATATATTCAATCAAAAGCTTAGTTCAAATAAATGCCAAAAAACTGTGTTAGGATCCTTGAATTCACAATTTTGAGTTAGGAGTGAAGACAGAGTTTACTTTATAATTCATTCATTAATCATTAATCATTAGAGAAAGGCAAATCACAACTACAATGAGGGCTTCCCTGGTGGCGCAGTGGTTGAGAGTCTGCCTGCCGATGCAGGGGACACAGGTTCGTGCCCTGGTCTGGGAGGATCCCACATGCCGCAGAGCAGCTGGGCCTTTGAGCCATGGCCACTGGGCCTGCATGTCTGGAACCTGTGCTCCGCAACGGGAGAGGCCACAACAGTGAGAGGCCCGCGTACTGAAAAAAAACAAAAACAAAAAACAAAACTACAATGAGATATCATCTCACAGCAGTCAGAATGGCCATCATCAAAAAATCTAGAAACAATAAATGATGGAGAGGGTGTGGAGAAAAGGGAACGCTCTTGCACTGTTGGTGGAAATGTAAATTGATACAGCCACTATGGAAAACAGTATGGAGTTTCCTTAGAAAACTACAAACAGAACTACCATACGACCCAGCAATCCCACTACTGGGCATATACCCAGAGAAAACCATAATTCAAAAAGAGTCATGTACCAAAATGTTCATTTCAGCTCTATTTACAGTAGCCAGGACATGGAAGCAACCTAAGTGTCCATCAACAGATGAATGGATAAAGAAGATGTGGCACATATATACAGTGGAATATTACTCAGCTATAAAAAGAAACGGAATTGAGTTATTTATAGTGAGGTGGATGGACCTAGAGTCTGTCATACAGAGTGAAGTAAGTCAGAAAGAGAAAAACAAATACCGTATGCTAACACATATATATGGAATCTAAGAAAAAAAAAAAAGGTCATGAAGAACCTAGGGGTAAGATGGGAATAAAGACACAGACCTCCACGAGCATGGACTTGAGGATATGGGGAGGGGGAAGGGTAAGCTGTGACAAAGTGAGAGAGTGGCATGGACATATATACACTACCAATCATAAAATAGATAGCTAGTGGGAAGTAGCCGCATAGCACAGGGAGATCAGCTAGGTGGTTTGTGACCACCTAGAGGGGTGGGATAGGGAGGGTGGGAGGGAGGGAGACACAAGAGGTAAGAGATATGGGAACATATGTATATGTATAACTGATTCACTTAGTTATAATACAGAAACTAACACTCCATTGTAAAGCAATTATACTCCAATAAAGTTGTTATAAAAATTTACTAATAAATGATAGGCTTAGGGTTATAGATTTAATAATCTAGTAAATTCAAAGCTTTATAATATTACAGTAATAAGTAGCATGTTTTAATTCCTTATTTCTATCCATTGTTATGTGAGGTTGCTTATTTAATCTAGATGATTTCTGCTATGTAACAGAGGCATTGGTATTCACTTAACTTTTCTTCTTCAAAAGATAGATTGATGAGTGTTTCCAATGTGATTGTCATTTAAGACTTGTCTTCTACCTCTTTGTGAATCAATTTAATTGAAGTTCAATATATAGAATGTTGGGTAGTATTATTTCCTGAGTTTTTCTTAGATTATGACATAGAGTAAATATATCTAAGACATATGCATATTATGAGTTAGGCTTCAATTTGTTGTTGTACCACATGGCATAACCAGATGTATTCTTGCTAGACCGTGTATATAATTACAACGTTGCCCAGTTGGTGTGGCTGGCTGACTCTATAGATGGCTGCCATTATCCTGACTCCTGATGTTCATACTCTTGTGTCAGCTCCTCCCCTTAAGGGTGTGGGAGTCCTGTGATTTACTTCTAACCAATAGAATACATTAGAGGTGACAAGATGTCCCTGATTATGTCTACATGATTATGGGGTTAAGTTCCATAAGATTCTAGCACTCACTCATCTTGGTGGAGTCTCTTACTCTCCTTTGGTTGCTTTGAGAAAGCAAGTGGTCATGTTGGGAAACCCAGAGTGGAAAGGAAATGTGGGTGGTCTCTAGTAGCTGAAAGCACCCAGCCAAAAACAAAGCAAAACAAAACAACAAAACAAAGGAAGTCTTCAGTACCCACAAGGAAATGGATTTTGCCAACAACCTGAGCGAACTTGGAAGCAGATCTTTCCTCAATTGAGTCTCAGATGAGACTACATTCTGACCAACACCTTGATTGCAGCTTTGCACAGGACTCAGCTAGGCTGTACTCAGACTCTTGATCCACAGAAACTATGAGAAAGTAAATATGTGTTGCCTTAAGTAGTCAAGTTTGGGACAATGTTTTTGCACAGCAATAGAAACTAATAGAGATGGTTTGTGAGTATCCTCAAGAACAATTATAAAATGATGGACATGTATCCTCCATCCCAGGGAGTCTACCTTGCAACTTACAACAGGGTACAACATTGGGCTGCCAGTCTGGAGAACGCGTCACACTTGCTAACTTAGTGTCACCAGAGAAAACATGCAGTAATCTCAGGCATGCTCCTCACATTTTCTGTTGCAGTGGTGAGCACTCCAAATTGCAGGTTTGTTTGTGATTAAGATGATGCTGGCACAGACAACTGTTTTTATTTAGCATTATCCTAAATGAGGGGCAGCAGGGATTTCTTTGTTTAAAGATGGTTAACAAATCACTTAGATGCACTTAGGACAAACAGTAGTTCTACATAAAATGTTGCCATTTATCTTTTATTATAATTATTTAAAGAAAAACAAACATGTAAGCAGAGGCAGATGAGAATACTCTTTTTCTGGCAACGTTTCAGCCTGTACTGAGAAGAAAGGTAAATCTAGAATATAAAAGCAATAGGAAATCATTCACCATGTTAATTGTAGCTTGTTAGTATGCCTGTGTTCAAATGTATCTTCTTTCTTTCCTTGATTTATATGTTTTTTCATTTAAGTTGCTGAAAACTTAATCAGGATGCTACCCATGCTTCTTGGGTTCGGCATTTAGTCCCTCTTTTAATCACACTGAAATGGAGTCCTTTATCTGATCACTGACACCTAAAATGGATGATAAGCATTGGATTAGTATCATTACATAGTCAAGGCAGGGAGCAAGTCTGTGCTAATCCCTGCAGTACAGAAGGCAGCATAAGATTTTAGGACATGGAGGGCAGGCACAGGGCAAATGCCATCTATAAAGTACTAGGAAAGAGGTGGGCTGTGTGAAGAGCTTAAGGACATATGAAGTATGATACAATGTTTGCACACACCTCTGTTCTTTTAAACATGCCCTTTCTGCTTCCTGGAATTGTTTCTGCTCAGTATTCCATCTAACAGGCATCTATAACAATTAAATCTTTTTCCTGTTTTTTTTTACTTTTTTTTTTGCGGTACGCGGGCCTCTCACTGCTGCGGCCTCTCCCTTTGCGGAGCACAGGCTCCGGACGCACAGGCTCAGTGGCCATGGGATCCTCCCGGACCGGGGCAGGAACCCGTGTCCCCTGCATAGGCAGGCGGACTCTCAACCACTGTGCCACCAGGGAAGCCCCTTTTCCCTGTTTTATTCAGACATAGTATGTGTTGTCCTGTGTGTCCACAGAACTTTATACCTAAGCTCATTCCAGTATTTGAAAGAAAATTGTAACTTTCAGTCTCCCTTCAGTGTAGGGAATAGGAAGCTTCATGTGTTTAAATCTCTGCTTTTAGCATGGTACCTGGCACTCAGTAGATAGTCAATAGATATTTGTTTAAAAAGTATTGCTACTGTTGATTGGAAACCTGCAGTGCAAGAAGCAAGAGTTCATACTAAATCAGATGGCCACATCATATTAGGTATTCTTGGAAAAAAAAAGATTTAATACTTTTGCATACACACATACACGTACACACATCCCTACGTACTTCAGTATATATTCAAATTTGTACTTTAAAAATTGATTTTTGAAAGTCAAATGGTCACATGTAATTTTTTTTAAATGGCTTTCTACCTATTAAGAATATTTGCATTCTTATGTGTTCTCTGAAAATTGAAAGGAACATTACATTTTCTGAAAATACTGGGAGGATCATTAACAAGTAAATAAATTCTTTATCACTAATTCTTGGTTGTAAAAGTCAAGATTTCCACAGGGAAATCAAAATAGTAAACCAATCTTTTTCTAAAACACTTTCTAACATACAAGAAAAATATTAAACCATAGCCTACTTGTGCTTCTGAGAAATAAACAGAATTAGATTTCTACAGCCCTATCCCTGGTGTATAAGTGCAGATCCATTTACTAATTGTATACTCAGATTTCTTTATCTATTTGATTTTAACTTAAAATAATGTTTGCATTTTGTCATTATAAATGGAGTGTTTACTTAGTGTCAAAATTTTGAAAATATATAGAAAGATTTTAAAAAGCAAAAGAAAAATTCAGTAACCCATGGATATGCCATCTGGAAATAAACATTGTTATCATTGTCATGTATTTATTTTCATATATATTGTGAGTACATACCTTTAAATAGTAGAGATAATATTGGCAAATGTTACTTTTTATATAACATTTTAAAATACCATGAACATTTCCCTATCATTTAATTAAAATATATTTACTTATGAAATATTTTCCAGATGTTACTTGTATAGTAGTAAATTTGAATGATATTTTTGTTTGTTTAGGGGAATTATTTCTCTTTTTTTAAAATCTCAAAATATTTTAATTTTTGAGAAAGAATACATGCACAAAGACATTGAAATGATATAAAATGGCAAGCTTTGTGGGAAACTATGCTTACATATTATTAATTATGACTTTTTATATACTTTAAAAATGATAATCAATGTATAAAGAATCTTAAAGTATATTGCCAAATTTTCATAGATATATTTCTCATCATATGAATTCCCAGTTTGTGTACCATTTATTTAACAATGAAAATATAAAGGATTATTTCTCTTCAATAACCCATTTTTAGATTACCTGCCTTTGACAAAATTGATGCAAATTAAAACATTAGTTTAAGCCACTTTCTTCTTAATATTTTAAAATAAGTTTCCATATTTAGTGACAAATTGTCCTGATTTGCCTGAGACTGAGGACATGGGGCTTTGAGTGTTAAAATCAGGACAGCCTCAGGTAAAATGGAGCTGTGGATTAACTTATTCTTATGTGAATGCTTTATTCTTCTCAGTGTTTTGTGGCAGATGCTGTTTCCTGTTCTACAACTTCCTGTTTCCTCTTCTTGCTGATCACAGAACTAGGCAATATCTTCTAGCTCCTCATGCAGTTAAATGCAATTCAAGTGGAAGTGCCATGCCCTGCATTCAGTCCTGGCCCATCAAAACCTCTCACACATGCTCTTTAAGCCATGTTTCCCTTTTGGCTGACTGGGGTGAGCAAGGCCATAGTAACCTTGGAAGTCATGTGATGAGTAGCACCCATGCTGGCCTGGTTCCTAAATGACCGCATGGAGCAGAGCCTCCCCTCTGACAAGAACACCTACTCTGGAGTGCTAAATATGAGGAATAAACTCTACTGAGTTTATATCACTATGAATTATGTGTCAGTATGTTATGGTAGCTGGATTTAAAATATTCAATCTAGTGTTTCACTATTTAAATATCTACTCAGTTACAAAGGATATCACTAAGCTGTTTGTGAGCTCTGTATCTGGGGAAGGATGATCTGAGATTGTCATAGTAAGTTTTGGAGTTTTATGTTTTGTAAAGAAATCACAATAGTTTGAAAAAGTAGTGAGTAGAACGGAAAAGAATCTAGTTAAATAATTGGAATTAGGCCAGAATCCCAAGGTTAAAAACTTATCTCTTTTAAAGGAGAGAGAAAAATAGTACAGTGAGATTTTTATTAGTAGTACTAAGAAAAAGAGCAATTTAATAACCAGAAATCATCAGTAGCTTAGTTTTATATATTTATTTTAAGATCACCCTTCACAATTCCATCTGTACATTTTATAACTTGGCCATAAAATTAGATTTAAAATTCAGTCATTCAAAAGAGAAATTCAGTTCTTTAGTCCATTGCTAAAATTAAATGCTTGTTCTCAAAAACCTCTGCTGAATGCCACAGCCGTACTATAGCCATGGAAATAGGGGGGTTAGAGAAAAAATTACTTTCAGAAACACATAGCCAGAATGGATGAATCAGAAAGTTTATTTTCACACTACTGGAAGCTGATATTTTCTGAAGATAAATTAATAGGATGTATATCAATAAGGATGAACAATCCAGATGTAATTAATTTATTCCACATGAAATGAAAGGTATGGGGGTGTGGTGGCTATTTTATATTTACCTTCTGTCTTCACTTTTCATTAGATACAGCATGCAAAATTAACACTGAAGAACATAACTCTTCAAAATTAAGTAAAATTGACTGTATTTATAAATGATAATTTCAAAAGTAGCTCAATTAATTAACCTGATATTTTTATACTATGTTTTCAGTAGTGTCTCTTTTCTTATCACTCTTTAATTTGATGATTAATTTTTATAATTAAAAAGATATAAATTCAACTTTTACTTTAATATCCTTTGAAAGTACAGTATTTGCTATTATACAGTTCTGTGTATAAGCAGTCCAATGGCTCTTTAGTTTCTGAAGCTTCTTCTATTTTTTATTTCTCTCACCCTTAGGGTGTTAACCCTTTACCTACATGGTTCATCACCAAATCTTAACTCTAGAAACCTGTGGGGAATAAAAAAAGGGGAAAGGATCATTCAAAAACAAACCAAAACCACAACTTTGATATTTGGAAAATAAGTATTTGAATATTTGTTTCTTCATTTAAAAATGAATGAGCAACAATAAGACAATATAAAGTAAATAAAAAGTATACTGCAGCATAGTTCATGGTGTACTGGGGGAAACCACTGGATCCAGGAAAAATTAAAGAAAATAATACCTCTGGATAAGAACTGAGATGGAAAATAAAAAGTTTTAGAGAAGATCTGCTTTGAATTACCAGTGTGTACAAGGTGATATTGTTTCTATAAAAATAAAACTGTGTAACATAGGAAGAGAGTAAGCAGAAATGCAGAGATATAAATCTAAGAAGCAGGGTACAAAAAGAAAAGGAACTTGTTTAATTAAGAACACAATGCAGAGAAATTAAGGAAACAATCCCATTCACCACTGCAACAAAACGAATAAAATACCTAGGAATAAACCTGCCTATGGAGGTAAAAGACCTGTAGTCAGAAAACTATAAGACACTGATGAAAGAAATCAAAGATGACACACACAGATGGAGAAATATACCATGTTCTTGGATTGGAAAAATCAATATTGTGAAAATGACTATATTACACAAAGCAGTCTACAGATTGAATGGAATCCCTATCAAATTACCAATGGCACTTTTTACAGAACTAGAAAAAAAATCTTAAAATTTGTATGGAGACACAAAAGATCCCGAATAGTGAAAGCAATCTTGAGGGAAAAAAACAGAGCTGAAGGAATCAAGCTCCCTGACTTCAGTCTATACTACAAAGCTACAGTATATATGGTACTGGCACAAAAACAGAAATAGAGATCAATGGAACAGTAAAGAAAGCCCAGAGATAAAGCCATGCACCTATGGTCAACAAATCTATGACATAGAGGGCGAAGATATACAGTGGAGAAAAGACAGTCTCTTCAATAAGTGGTGCTGGGAAAACTGGACAGCTACATGTAAAAGAATGAAATTAGAACACTCCCTAACACCATACACAAAAATAAACTCAAAATGGATTTGAGACCTAAATGTAAGACCAGACACTATAAAATCCTTAGAGTAAAACAGAGGAAGAACACTCCCTGACACAAATCACAGCAAGATCTTTTTTGATCCACCTCCTAGAGTAATGGAAATAAAACCAAAAATAAACAAATGGGACCTAATGACACTTAAAAGCTTTTGCACAGCAAAGGAAACTACAAACAAGATGAAAAGACAACCCTCAGAATGGGAGAAAATACTTGTAAACAAATCAACTGACAAGGGATTAATCTCCAAAATATATAAACAGCTCATGCATCTCAATGTTAAAAAAAACAACCCAATCCAAAAATGGGCAGAAGACGTAAATAGACATCTCTCCAAAGAAGACATGAAAAGCTGCTCAACATCACTAATTATTAGAGAAATGCAAGTCAAACCTATAATGAGGTATCACCTCGTACCAGTTAGAATGGGAATCATCATAAAATCTACAAACAACAGATGCTGGAGAGGGTGTGGAGAAAAGGGAACCCTTTTGTGCTGTTTACCAGTTAGAATGGGAATCATCATAAAATCTACAAACAACAGATGCTGGAGAGGGGGTGGAGAAAAGGGAACCCTTTTGTGCTGTTGGTGGGAATGTAAATTGATACAGCCACTATGTAGAACAGTATGGAGGTTCCTTAAAAAACTAAAAATAGAATTATTGTATGATCCAGCAATCCCACTACTGGACATATGCCCAGAGAAAACCATAATTCAAAAAGACACATGCACCCCAATGTTCACTGCAGCACTATTTACGATAGCCAGGTCATGGAAGCAACTTAAATGACCATCAACAGATGACTGGATAAAGAAGATGTGGTACATATATACAATGGAATATTGCTCAGCCATAAAAAGGAACAAAATTGGGTCATTTGTAGAGGCGTGGATAGACCTAGAGACTGTCATACAGAGTGAAGTAAGTCAGAAAGAGAAAAACAAATATCGTATATTAATGCATATATGTAGAATCTAGAAAAATGGTACAGGTAAACCAGTTTGCCAGGCAGAAATAGAGACACAGATGTAGAGAACAAACGTATGGACACCAAGGGGGAAAGTGGGGTGGTGGTGGTGGTGGTGAGATGAACTGGAAGATTAGGATTGACATATAATAGATATATATAGATATAATAGATAACTAGTAGCCTGCTGTATAAATAATAAATAAAATAAAATTCATCAAACAGAACAGAATGCAGAGAAGTGAAAATGCAATAACAATTATAACTCCCATTGGAGGCCATAAAATCTTAAATGAAAGTTGAAGAAACGGGAATAGAAATTTTAGAAGGTAAACTTAATTCCTTTAGAATCACTGCAGTAAAAAAGAGACAAAAAAGGAAAAGCTAATCAAAATCAAGGATTAGTAAGAAAAGATCCTAATGACACATAAAATAGCCTGACAAGTACATAAAAGAAATAGATAAAATAAATAAAAGCTAAAAATAAAATAATCTCTGTTCTGATTTAATCTGAAGCTGTAGGTCTAAACTACTCATCTTATTCTAGGTAAAATTAATGGATTCTGGAAAAATGTTTGGATTTTGAAGATATAAGAAATAGTCTCAAATAATCACTCAAGCAGGTTGAGATTTACCAAACAAAGCAACAGAAGTAGAACAGAATTTACCTTTTTCTATTTAATATCAAATGCCAGCCATTAATATTCACAAAAGTTTCTTTTGATGTTTGTAAACAAGATATGGACACTCAAACACAGGTATATAGCTATGGTTTCTACCTTATCTCTGTTCTCCTAGTCCTCCCTGAAGTGTAGCAATACTGGCTTCTGTGCAGTTGATCATATCAGGCATCTTTGTGTTTCATTATCTTTGAGGTTTTTTTGCTTTTTTTTTTTTTTTTAACCTAAGCTGAATTACTCTTTCTGCAAATAGGCATATGGCTTGTTTGGGCCAACCTTTCAGATCTCAGCTTAAATATCACGTTTTGGAGAAGTTTTTCATGAATATCCAATCTAAAGAATATTGCCGCTCACTCAACATTCATTAACTCTGGTTTATTTTTCTTAGGACTTATGGTTAACTATTTCTATTTAATATAGCATTTATTTCTGTCTTTCACAGACACAGACTTTGTTCATGGTTATATCACCAGCACATAAAACAATTCTTGGGAAATTGTAGGGCTCAGAAAATCTTGGATAAATAAATAAATGAACAAGAAATATATAGATGGGAGAATCAAGCAAATGAATTTAAACACAGATTGACTCAGAAGATTTCTGTTTACATAAAAAGTAAATAGATGATTTGAAGTTATGCCAGCATGCAGAATATAAACTACTAAAGCCCCTCCTGATAAAAATAAGTAAAACTGTGAATAAAAATAATTTAAAAATTTCAAATAAACCACTGTGCTAGCATTGTGATAAGGAATCTAAAAAGCATTGAAATGAAGTGAGAGTAGGAAAACTAGGGGTTAAACAGTCTTCAAAGCAAGGTCAAACTCTGGAGACCTTGAGGTTCTACTGAAATATGTTAGCTTTAACAAATTTAAACATTTGTGTTCATGCAGACCACATTTTCTTAATGAAGGCAATTAAAATAGATTAATTTAAAAAATAACTGAAAATGCATATTTGAAACAAAAATGCAACTCTAAACTCAAATGAAAAAAACGTAATGGAAATTAAGTATTAAGAATGAATAGTGATTAAAGCATTATCTATCTAAATATCTAAGAAGTAAAGTTGTATTTAGAAGGAAATATGTAGCTTTCCTTTGTGATACAAGAAACTATAAAATATTCAGCTGAGGCCAAAATAAGATATTAATTAAAGGAAAAATAGAATAAAGTAAAGACAGTCAAAAGAAGGAAATATCAAAGATGGGATCTCTAGTTAATGAAACTGTGAGCAGAAGTAGTCAACAAAGTCAAAAGTTGGTTCTCTGAAATGCATGATAACATGACCATGTATTTCTTAAGACTCACTGAAGTCAAAAGAGAAAGCAAATATAAACAATAATATAAATGAAAAAGGAGACATAGCCACACAGCTAATAAAAAATATTATGAAGAACTTTAGGCCAATAAATTTGAACTTTTCAAAAAAAAAATAAGTACTTTGAAAAATAAAACCTCCTGAAAATGACTCAAGGAGATAATAAAAACATGAGATGCTATATAGCCATTAAGAAAAGTTTTGAGTTAAAAGTCTTCCTATAACTAAAATACTAGTTTCAACAGTTTCAGAGACAAATTTAATCAAATGTTTGTGGCACAGATATATTTTACACAAAATTTAATAAAAAAAAGAAAAGGCAACAACTTAAAAAAGAGAGAGCATTTATAATAAATCTACACATATGTAACACTTAATGTTGGAATAATAAAGCCTTTTCCTTTCCCTATAGTCAGTACTATTTCAAAGATGTCCATGATCCAACATTTCGATACAGGGTTTTCAATAGAAGAGACATAAAAAGGTATAAAGTATGAAAAGGAAAAACAAACGTGCCCATGGTTTTCAAATAATAGGATTATGTATGTAGAAAGTCCAAAACAAATGATCAGTTTATTTTCTCTTTTCCAATTTTCATATATTCTGTTGTTTTTCTCGCCAGGACTTCCGGTAAAATGTTGACTAGAAATACCAGTAGTGGCTATTGCTGTCCTGTTAATCTCATAAGGAAAGCTTTCAACATTCTGTCCTTAAGTAGTGTTTGTACTTAAGATTTCTTTTATCAAATAATATGGTTTCTTTCCATTTCTTTTTTTTTTTAACTACAGTAGTTTATTTTTTTAATGTATAATGAGTGGATATTGACTCTCAGCAAATGATTTTTCCTGCACTTATTTAAAAGCTTGTATGATTTTCATCTTTATACTGTTAACATTGTTCATTATTTGTCTTTTTTATTTTAAAACTGTTTTTCATTACATAGTAAAGTTGAACATATAATTTAGTAATAACACTTGAAATGTATCTTGGAAAAATGATTGTATACCTGTCCCTGGAGACATGAACAGAAATGTTTACTGCAGTATTGTTCATAATTGCTCCCCCCCCAAACTGGGAAACAGTTTATCATCTGTCAAAAGCACAATGGAAAAACACAATTTTATTGTACAATGAAGCACTAAAATGTGTGAACTTCAGCTATATATGTAGAAATGGAGAAATTGCAAAAACATTAAGCAAAACAAGCAAATCACTGAAGAATACATATACTATGATTCCATTTTTATAATTTTTAACAGTAGTGAGGTTAACTAGGTAGTCAAATTATGAAGAGAGTCAATAGAATTAGGAAAATATTTGTGCCATACCTTGGGAGGTAGGGTAGCGAATGCTTTGGAGGCAGGACACAGAGGAGTCATCACATGTACTGGTAATATGCTATTTCTTAAGCTGGATATATGAGCGTTAATTTTATTATAAATCTTTGAACTGTTCCTATACATTATGTAAATACTTTTATAAACTAATGATAAATATCATAATAAAATACTTTAAAATAATAAATATATAAATATATAGCTGACTAAACCATAGTGAAATTTTACTTCCATTAGAAAAAGTGGGGGGAGACATATCTTCTCTGAAATAATTCACTCTTTTTCTTTGACATTCTATTACAGATTTTCAGTATTTGTTAGTTTTTAACTTGCTTTTGCTGGTCTTCCCCACTGATTTTAGGCTCTTTGATGGCAAGATCCCATCTGTTGTTTAATCGAGTATACTATGCCTATTGTATATTGCCTGGCAAACAGTATTTGCTCACTTTATATTTGTAACTCAGTGAATGGGCTAATGCATAAAAAATAGTGAAAAGCAAATGATATCTGGAGAAGTTACCAGATATCAACTTGCTCTCCTTATAGTGAACCTTACAGTGCATTATTTAGGGGTGCTTAATTTTCCTCTATCTAAGGATATTTATGATATATATAAATTGTAAGATTTGTGGCTACTGCATCCTATAGCCACAAAATGAACAACAAGAACAAAAATATTATAGGGTTAAACTAGAAAGTTTAGCTTACTTATTTTGTTGACTTTTTGTAGCTGCATTTCATAGTTCTCCTTGAGTTATAGCCTAATTTAAAGGAGACATTAGGAGATCTTCAAGATGGTGAAGGAGTAAGACATGGAGATCACCTTTGTCCCTACAGATACATAGGAAATACATCTGCATGTGGAGTGGCTCCTGTGGAATGCCTGCTGAGTGCTGGCAGAGGACCTTGGACTTCCCAGGGGGCAGGAGGCTCCCCATGTGCCTGGGTGGGGTGGGGGAGAAAAGAAAGGGCAGAGACTGAGGAGTAGGGACGGGACCTGCACCTCTAGGAGGGAGCTGTGAAAGAGGAAATGTTTCCACACACTAGGAAGCCCCTTCACTGGTAGAGATGGGAGTGGTGGGGGCAAGCTTCGGAGCCATGTAGGAGAGTGCAGCAATAGGGGTGCAGAGGACAAAGTGGAGAGATTTCCATACAGAGGATTGGTGCCAACCAGCACTCACCAGCCTGAGAGGCTTGTCTGCTAACCCACTGGGGTGGGTGGGGGCAGGAAGCTGAGGCTTTGGCTTCGGGGGTCAGATCCCAGGGAGAGGACCGGGGTTGGCTGCATGAACAGAGCCTGAAGGGGGCTAGTGCATCACAGCTAGCCAGGGGGGAGTCTGGGGAAAAGTATGGACTTACCTAAGAGGCAACAGAACATTGTTTGGGGGTGCGTGAAAAGAGGAGATTCAAAGCACCGCCTAAACGAGCTCCAGAGATAGGCGCGAGCTGTGGCTATCAGCGCAGACAACAGAGACGGGCATGAAATGCTAAGGCTGCTACTGTAGCCACCAAGAAGCCTGTGTGAAAGCACAGGTCACTATCCACACCTCCCCTCCAGGGAGCCTGTGTAGCCCACCACTGCCGGGGTCCCGTGATCCAGGGACAGCTTCCCCAGAACATATGGCGTGCCTCAGGCTGTTGCAATGTCATTTTGGCCTCTGTTGCTGCAGGCTTGCCCCACATTCCATACCCCATCCTCCCCCTGGCCAGAGTGAGCCAGAGCACCCTAATCACCTGCTGCTTTAACCCCGTTCTGTCTGAGCAAAGAACAGACATCCTCAGGTGACCTACATGCAGAGGCGGGCCCAAATCCAAAGCTGAACCCCAGGAGCTGTGCAAACAAAGAAGAGAAAGGGCAATTTCTCCCAGCAACCTCAGGAGCAGTGGATTAAATCTCCACAATCAACCTGATGTACCCTGCATCTGTAGAATAACTGAATAGACAAAAATGATCCCAAAATTGAGGCAGTGAATTATGGAAGCAACTGTAGACTGGGGTTTGCTTTCTGCATCTAATTTGTTTCTGGTTTTATGTTTATCTTAGTTTAGTATTTAAATTTTATTATCATTGGTAGATTTGTTTATTGATTTGGTTGTTCTCTTCCTCGTTTTTATTTATTTACTTATTTTTTATATATAAATATATATACTTTTTTCCTTTTACTCTTTTCGTGAGAGTGTATGTATATGCTTCTTTGTGTGATTTTGGTATAGCTTTGTTTTTACCATTTGTCCTAGGGTTCTGTCTGTCTGTTTTTTTTTTCTTTTTTTAAGTATAGATTTTAGCGCTTATTATCATTGGTGGATCTGTTTTTTGGTTTGGTTATTCTCTGCTTTTTTTTTTTCTTTTATTATTATTATTTTTATTTTAAAGACTATTTATTTTCTCTTTCTTCTTTCTTTCTTTCTCCCTTTTCTTCTGAGCCATGTGTCTGAGAGGGTCTTGGTGCTCAGGCCTGTGCCTCTGAGGCAGAAGAGCTGAGTTCAGGACATTGGTCCACCAGAGATCTCCTGGCTCCACATAATATCAAACAGTGAAAGCTATCCCAGAGATCTCCATCTCAATGCTAAGACCCAGCTACACTCAACAACCAGCAAGCTACATTGCTGGACACCCTATGGCAAACAACTAGCAAGACAGAAACACAACCCCACACATTAGCAGAGAGGCTGCCTAAAATAATAATAAGGTCACAGACACCCCAAAAAACACCACTGGACACAGTCCTGCAGACCAGAAAGAAAAGATCCAGCCTCATCCACCAGAACATAGGCGCTAGTCCCTTCCACCAAGAAGCCTACACAACACACTGAACCAATCTTGGCCACTGGGGGAAGACACCAAAAACAACAGGAACTACAAACCTGCAGCCGGTGCAAAGGAGACCCCAAACACAGTAAGTTAAGCAAAATGAGAAGACAGAGAAACACACAGCAGATGAAGTAGCAAGATAAAAACCCACCAGACCAAACAAGTGAAGAGGAAACAGGCAGTTTACCTGAAAAAGAATTCAGAGTAATGATAGTAATGATGATCTAAAATCTTGGCAATAGAATGGAGAAAATGCAAGAAACGTTTAACAAGGAACTAGAAGAACCAAAGAGCAAACAAACAATGATGAACAATACAATTAATGAAATTAAATATTTTCTAGAAGAAATCAGTAGCAGAATAACTGAGGCAGAAGAATGATAACTGACATGGAAGATAAAATAGTGGAAATAATTACTGCAGAGCAGAATAAAGAAAAAAAGAATGAAAAGAACTGAGGACAGTCTTAGAGACTTCTGGGACAACATAAAACACATCAATATTCGAATTATAGAGGTCCCAGAAGAAGAGAAAAAAAAAGGGACTGAGAAAATATTTGAAGAGATTATAGTTGAAAACTGCCCCTATATGGGAAAGGAAATAGTCACGTCCAGGAAATGCAGAGAATCCCATACAGGGTAAATCCAAGGAGAAACACGCCAAGACACATATTAATCAAACTATCAAAAATTAAATACAAAGACAAAATATTAAAAGCAGCACGGGAAAAATAACATACGACGGAATCCCCATAAGGTTAACAGCTGATCTTTCAGCAGAAACTGTGCAAGTCACAAGGGAGTGGCAGGACATATTTAAAGTGATGAAAGTGGAAAACCTACAACCAAGATTACCCAGCAAGGATCTCATTCAGATTCAATGGAGAAATTAAAATGTTTACAGACAAGCAAAAGCTAAGAGAATTCAGTACCACCAAACCAGCTTTACAGGAAATGCTAAAGGAACTTCTCTAGGCAGGAAACACAAAAGAAGGAAAAGACCTACAATAACAAACCCCAAACAATTAAGAAAATGGTAATAGGAACATACATATCGATGATCACCTTAAATGTAAATGGATTAAATGCTCCAACCAAAAGACATAGACTGGTTGAGTGGATACAAAAACCAGACCCATATATATGCTGTCTACAAGAGACCCACTTCAGACCTAGGGACACACACAGAGGGAAAGTGAGGAGATGGAAAAAGATATTCCATGCAAATGGAAATCAAAAGAAAGCTGGAGTAGCTATACTCATATCAGATAAAATAGACTTTAGAATAAAGATTATTACAAGAGACAAAGAAGGACACTACATAATGACAAGGGATCAATCCAAGAAGAAGATATAACAACTAAATATTTATGCACCCAACATAGGAGCACCTCAATATATAAGGTAAATGTGAACAGCCGTAAATGGGGAAATAGACAGTAACACAATCATACTAGGGCTCTTTAACACCCCACATTCACCATTGGACAGATCATCCAAAATGAAAATAAATAGGGAAACACAAGCTTTAAATGATACATTAAATGAGATGGACTTAATTGATATTTATAGGACACTCCATCCATAAACAAAAAAATATACTTTCTTCTCAAGTGTTTATGGAACATTCTCCTGGATAGATCATACCTTGGGTCACAAATGAAGCCTTGTTAAATTTTTTTTTTAATAAATTCTCATGAGTGACATAACTAGATCAAAGGACATGATCTTTACTGTGCTTCTTTTTTTAATTAATTATTTATTTATTTTTGGCTACATTGGGTCTTCGCTGCTGTGCATGGGCTTTCACAAGTTGCAGCGAGCAGGGGCTATTCATCATTGCGGTGTGCGGTCCTTTCATTGTGGTGGCCTCCCCTGTTGTGGAGCACAGGCTCCAGGTGCGCGGGCTTCAGTAGTTGTGGCACATGGGCTCAGTAGCTCCCTGGCATGTGGGATCCTCCAAAACCAGGGCTCGACCCATGTCTGCTCCATTGGCAGGCAGACTCTCAACCATTGCGCCACCAGGGAACCCAAAAGCCTTGGCAAATTTAAGAAAATTGAAATCGTACCAAGTATCTTTTCTGACAAGAACGCTATGATACTAGATATCAGTTAAAGGAAAAATCTGCAAAAAAATACAAACACATGGAGGCTAAACAATACACTACTGAATAACCAAGAGATCACTGAAGAAATTAAAGAGGATATCAAAAAATACCTAAAAACAAATGACAATGAAAACATGATGACCCAAACCTATGGCATGTAGCAAAAGCAGTTCTAAAGGGAAGTTTATAGCAATATAATCCTACTACAAGAAACAAGAAAACTCTCAAATAAACAACCTAAACTTACACCTAAAGCAATTATAGAAATAAGAATAAAAATACCCCCAAAGTTAGCAGAAGGAAAGAAATCATAAAGGTCAGATCAGAAATAAATGAAAAAGAAATGAAGGAATAAAAAAAAAAAAAAGAAAAGAAATGAAAAAGGAGAAGTAACAACTGACACTGAAGAAATCCACAGGATCATGAGAGATTACTACAACCAACTATATGGGTAAAATGGACAAAATGGAAGAAATGGACAAATTGTTAGAAAAGCACAATCTTCTGAGACTGAACCAGGAAGAAGTAGAAAATTTGAACAGACCAATCACAAGCAATGAAATTGAGACTGTGATGAAAATCTTCCAATAAACAAAACTGTAGGACCAGATGGCTTCACAAGCAAATTCTATAAAATATTTAGAGAGAAGCTAACACCTATACTTTTCAAACTCTTCCAAAATACAGCAGAGGGAGGAACACTCCCAAACTCATTCTACGAGGCCACCATCACCCTGATACCAAAAGCAGACAAAGGTGTCACAGAGAAAGAAAACTACAGGCCTATATCACTGATGAACATAGATGCAAAAATCCTCAACAAAATACTAGCAAACAGAATCCTACAGCACATTAAAAGATTATACACCATGATCAAGTGGGGTTTATCCCAGGAATGCAAGGATTCCTCAATATATGCAAATCAATCAGTGTGATACACCATATTAACAAACTGAATTATAAAAACCATATGATCATCTCAATAGATGCAGAAAAAGCTTTTGACAAAATTCAACACCCATTTATGATAAAAGCCCTCCAGAATGTAGGCATACAGGGAACTTACCTCAACATAATAAAGGCCATTATGACAAACCCACAGCCAACATCGTCCTCAATGGTGAAAAACTGAAATGATTTCCACTAACTGAGGAACAAGACAAGGTTGTCCACTCTCACCACTACTATTCATCATAGTTTTGGAAGTTTTAGCCACAGCAGTCAAAGAAGTGAAAGAAATAAAAGGAATCCAATTTGGAAAAGAAGAAGTAAGGCTGTCACTGTTTGCAGGTAACATGATACTGTACATAGATAATCCTAAAGATGCTAACAGAAAACTACTAGAACTAATCAATGAATTTGGTAAAGTAGCAGGATACAAAATTCATGCACAGAAATCTCTAGCATTCCTATACACTAATGATGAAAAATCTGAAAGAGAAATTAAGGAAACACTCCCATTTACCATTGCAACAAAAAGAATAAAATACCTAGGAGTAAACCTACCTAAGGAGACAAAAGACCTGTATGCAACAAACTATAAGACAGTGATGAAAGATATTACAGATGATACGAATAGTTGGAGAGATATGCCATGCTCTTGGATTGGAAGAATCAACACTGAAAATGACTATACTACCCAAAGCCATCAACAGATTCAATGCAATCCCTATCAAACTACCAATGGCATTTTTCACAGAACTAGAACAAAAAATTTCACAATTTGTATGGAAACACAAAAAACCCCGAATAGCCTAAGCAATCTTGAGAAAGAAAAAACAGAGCTGGAGGAATCAGTCTCCCAGACATCAGATTATACTACAAAGCTACAGTAATCAATACAGTATGGTACTGGCACAAAACCAGAAATATAGATCAATGGAATAGGATAGAAAGCCCAGAGATAAACCCATGCACATATGGTCACATTGTTTTTGATAAAGGAGGCAAGAATATACAATGGAGAAAAGACAGCCTCTTCAATAAGTGGTGCTCGGAAAACTGGACAGCTACATGTAAAAAAATGAAATTAGAACACTCCCTAACACCATACACAAAAATAAACTTAAAATGAGTTAAAGACCTAAATGTAAGACTAGACACTATCAAACTCTTAGAGGAAAACATAGACAGAATACTCTATGACATAAATCACAGCAAGATCCTTTTTGACCCACCTCCTAGGGAAATGGACATAAAAACAAGAATAAACAAATGGGATCTAATGAAACTTCAAAGCTTTTGCACAGCAAAGGAAACCATAAGCAAGACAAAAAGACAACCCTCATAATGGGAGAAAATATTTGCCAATGAAGCAACTGACAAAGGATTAATCTCCAAAATTTACAAGCAGTTCATGAAGCTCAGTATCAAAAAAAAAACCCAATCCAAAAATGGGCAGAAAACACAAATAGACATTTCTCCAAAGAAGATATACAGATTGCCAACAAACATATGAAAGGATGCTTAACATCACTAATCATTAAAGAAATGCAAGTCAAAACTACAATGAGGTATCTCCTCACACCAGTCAGAATGGCCATCATGAAAAAAATCTACAAACAGTAAATGCTGGAGAGGGTGTGGAGAAAAGGGAACACTCTTGCACTGCTGGTGGGAATGTGAATTGGTACAGCCACTATGGAGAACAGTATGGAGGTTCCTTAAAAGCTAAAAGTAGAACTACCATATGACCCAGCAATCCCACTACTGGGCATATACCCTGAGAAAACCATAATTCAAAAAGAGACGTGTACCACAGTGTTCATTGCAGCTCTGTTTACAATAGCCAGGACATGGAAGCAACCTAAGTGTCCATCATCGGATGAATGGATAAAGAAGATGTAGCACATATATACAATGGAATATTACTCAGCTAAAAAAAGAACCGAAATTGAGTTATTTGTAGTGAGGTGGATGGGCCTAGAGTCTGTCATACAAACTGAAGTAAGTCAGAAAGAGGAAAACAAATACCGTATGCTAACACATATATAGGGAATCTAAATAAATAAATAAATGGTGCTGAAGAACCTAGGGGCAGAACATGAATAAAGACACATATGTAGAGAATGGACCTGAGGACACGGGGAGGGGGAAGTGTAAGCTGGGATGAAGTGAGAGAGTGGCATTGACATATATACACTACCAAATGTAAAATAGATAGTGGGAAGCAGCAGCATAGCACAGGAAGATCAGCTCGGTGCTCTGTGACCACCTAGAAGGTGCAGGATAGGGAGGGTGGGAGGGAGACACAAGAGGGAGGGGACATGGGGATATTTGTATACATATAGCTGATTCACTTTGTTATACAGCAGAAATTAACACAACAGTGTAAAGCAATTATACTCCAATAAAGATGTTAAAAAAAAAATAGGTCTGACTCTTTGTGGGGAAGAGTTTAAATAAAGGCTGAGAGAGCTATTTTTATAAAAAGCACTATAAGACTTCAGATACCAACAGAGCTGTTAGAGAGACCAAGAGAAGGATGAAGGGAATTCAGTAACAACCCAGCATCTTGAAGGGTTTTCAATTCTTGGCTCACCTAGGCAAATATTTTCCCCCAGTTGCCTTGGAGGTATCTAACAACAAAAAAAGATCAAAGACAGTAAGAGGACAAGAGCAAACTTTGCCTGGAGGCTTGTATGGTATCAACATAGAGCCTCCCAGAAGAAATAGCTAATGGGGTAGAGGTCAGATATATCTGGTTAGAACCCCAAATCTTGCATAAGTACAGATGGGAGTTAGTAACTTTGAACGTTGACAGTTATATGAGCTGTTTGTATCTCCAGATTGCCGTGGCTTAAGGAAGTTTGTGTTGCACTTTATTGTTTATAACCATATGCATATTCAAATATTGTAAATTCAGGCTATAGTCATTTAAATTGTGGAATAATGGGTTAGGGTTAAACTTTAAGTATATTGTTTCTCTGTAAATGATGCAGTTTGATAATGCAACTCAAATGTTCTTAGTTGTCAGAATTTAAGGAAATTTTCCTCATCTCACTCAGTGTTTCTTTTATACATTTTGAAAATTCTAGAGTATTTCAGGCATACAAAAAATGACAGAAAATATTTTTTTTCTAAAACCTATGCACTCACGGATACAATTTTGCAAATTTTTATGTTTTTATATATTTACTTCAGCTCTATTTTTTAAAACAATAAAAAATAGGGATCCAGTTAAAACAATCTTTTTCTCCATCATTTCTCCCCATAAGTACCTACTATGTTAAAACTAGTAAACTTCTTTGTGGTCTATATTTTTTATGCTATCCATATTCCAGTGCTTCCACAAATGATATACGGTTTTGCCAGATACATTTAAATTTTTTACCTAGCAGATACATACATTGATCTTCCTGCTTTTTAGTCTGAAGCCAGTTTATGTCCGTGGAAAAGCACTCAGTTCATCCATAGCAGGCCAGAAATGCTGAAGAGTTAATATCCCTGGACAACCCTAAACAAATGAGAGATTGATGGAAAACAGGAGGTCAATGCATCCAGCTGTGATTTCATGGTCATTATTGTTTCAAAGGAGAGTGATTAGTGAATTGATTTAAAGAAAAATGTTAAGTAGATAATTTACTGGAAGATCACACTTATGGCAAAACTCACAAAGGTGGTTTGTGTGCAAAATCTATGAGTCTAAGGAGTGTGAGGTATGGAGGGGAAACCTGTCTCAAGGATCAAGGGTCTGAATTACTCTGAGTTCCATCTTTAACCACTGTCTCTCATTTTCTTATTGATGCATCCATTCCACAAGCATGTGTTCATTCTGAGTTATACTCCATAGCATATCTGGGAGGTCCTAGAGGAAATGAACAAAAGCTGGCTACAGTAGTAACATATTCATTTAACACACCTTGCTTTGGTTTTCTTCCCTTTCTTCCTTTCTCATTTCTCCACTTTCTTTTCTTGTGCTTATCTTACAAACAAAATATTTACCCCAAGACCTTTGTCTGATGGTCTGCCTTTGGGGTACCTCAGACTTAAGACACGTGATCTAAACTGCTCTGTATATATGTATTTCCTTTTCACTTCTAGCCATTCTTTCATCTCAGGCACATAAACAGCAGCCACAGAGTCCTCTGATATTCTGAAACAGGTGATGCCAATTTATAACTCTGTGCTTTGCCTAATCTCACTTATGGTTTCTGTAGCCTTCCTATACAACACGCATCTCAGTGCACATGGCTGGCTCTAACCCACATGCCTGTTTCCTTGCTGATGTTACTACCTCTTGCCTGAAATGCCCTTTATCACTGCCTTTGAAGTCTGGCTCCTCCTTCAAGATTCTACTCAAAACTTTACCTTTCCCTAAAACTTTCCCTTGACACACTAAAGTTGAATTACTAGCTCCTCAAAATATTCAGAACACTTTGCCAATATAGGACTTATCATAGTGTTTTGCTCAATATACTATCATCCTTAGTGACACATCTGTACTTCTTGGTCAATTGTAAATTCCTTGATAGCATGAGCTTGGTGCTACTGTGTTGTACAGTTTTTTTATACATTATATCAGCATCTGTTTAATAAACCCATAATATGTAATAAGATTAAATGACTATTATAAAGACTTTAAAAGTATTTTATAAGCTAGATTTAACTTACTAAATAGACTTAAAAAATACATTGTAATTAAAGTTTTTAATCTAATTTTGTCACTTAATTCTGAAAAAGTGCTAAAATGTAAATCATATTGTCTGCATAGCAGGTAAGTATGATAGATTGAAAATTTTTTAATTATTCATCTTTACCAATATTTACACTGTTGTTTTTGCTTCATGATGGAGAGAGCATTCTCTCTCATCCCTAGATTGTAGGTTTAGCTATGTTATGTGCTTTGGACAAAGATATGTCTATGGAAATGACAGTAAAACAATTACACATTAAGGCCATAAGGGGACTGGCATGATTTTGTTTTGTTTGTGTGTATGCCTCTAACATTTCCATGCAACAGCTTCCCTTGGGTAATGGCTATCCCTTCAACATCAACCCCAGAATGACACAAATGGAGAAGACCAAAGCCATCTAGAAATGTATTCTGGAGAAGGGAAATCTCAGCTGAGAGCAGAATGTCGTACTTTTCTTCCAATAGAAATTCTAATAGTAGGTTCTGTCATGCAAAAAATGTGACCCTAAAAACAAGGCATGTTAAAATAATAAGTTCATTGCTAATGTCACTTTTCATAATTTTATTATTTTTACCAACTTTGCTTGGTTAATTAAATTATCTGTGGGTTCAACTAAGTGCCACCCAGGTTGTATTTTCACATACAAACTCCAAAAAGATGAATGGTTAGTTTTAATGATTCCACCTTATAATTAAAACCAACAATTACAACAATATTAAAAAATCTCAATATATTAGAAGAGAGAGGTATCAATTTTTTTCCACCACCTCACAGTTATAGGTTTATCACATAACCAGCTATATTCTACTCAAATAATTGAGACATGCCTCTGGCACTGGAAAACTAATTACACTCTCTTTTTACACTTAATAAGTCCCATAAATCATAATGTTTAATTTTGCAGCACAATATTTCATCTCATACAAGGTAAAAAAATGTAGCTTTCCTTGGCAGGAAAATAACATAACAGAACAATTATTAGTAAATGAAAAGTCACTAGTCTATAAATTCACATTATTAGATTATTTCATTGTTTTGGTCACTTGAGGCTCACGTTTATAAACCTTGCATCTTTCTTCGCAGGTACACTTCTTTATTAAAACTAAAATGTAACCATAATTCAAAAGTGGAGCCATAGCAATGCTTAAGATAGTTACACCCATTTCAAACCAAACAATTCTGCTCAAGTTGGTCTCTGTAGGTTCATTCCTGCATTTCACAGTAAGACAACCGAAGGCCTTTGAAATGTGATTATGAGAGAATGACAGCCAAGCTTTTGAAACTCTCTATGAAGGAAGCTGAGTATATAGTTTGCTGCTATTTGGTTTTCATTCAGTTTGAAAGATACACAATCATATCTTTATGATTATTGGGGAGTTTCAGAATATTTCCAGTAGATATCTAGGAATATGTTAATTTCTGTGCCTTCTATTGTTATCCACATTCACTCCTTCAGAAAATATTTATAAGTGTCCCAAATAAAAAATGTTATTGCTGAAAGATACACTATTTAGGATCATAGTGTCTAAGGGTTGGAGAACACACACGGTTTATATTATAAGCCTTTCCTTTATTCCTCTATTCCAGTGATTAGCAAACTACACATCCTGAAGACCAAATCTAGGCTGTCGCCTTTTGTGGTAAACTTGATGGGAACACAATTTCTGTTGATTTGTGAATGGTCTCTGGCTGCTCTCATGCTACAGTGGCTGAGGTGAGTAGTTGCAAAAGAGACTGAGTGCCTTGAAAGGTCTCAAAGATTTCCTGTCTGGCCCTTTGCAGAACATGTGTACTGAATCCTGCTCCATTCAATATGGTTTAATACGCATGCTTACTGTATAGTGGAATTGCGCACAGTTTAATGTGTAAAATGAGAAAATTGGATTTTTAGAGAACGTAAGTGGTTGCTTAACATCGTGTAGTTAACTAGAGGCAATTCTTATACTCAACTGATATTGCATTGTTCTGAATTCAGTGTGTTTCCTCTACCACAAGACTATGAGACCTGCTAGTTAAGCTGTGAAAACTAGACATCATTTAAAAACAGGGCACTTATTAAAAAATATTAATTAGCCACTTCATAAAATTGAGATTTTCATTTGTATGTAGGCTTATTCTATTATTTCATATAATGAAGCATATTTTAGGGACTGGATCAATTTGGCTACATGATAATCCTCATCGTGTTTTTAGCTGAAAGAGGCAGCCAGAAGGACACCTCATTCAATAACCTACTGTCCAAGTTTCTTGGCTACCATCCTCTCTATCTTGACCACAGTTATTATTAGGAGCCAGACAATCTACTGTCATCATGGATGCTCACTTGTAAAATGACAAAATTATAGATTTCTCTCTGAGCTCTTATATTTTTCCACTACTCTAGCTTTATTCCCCCAAAAAACTGATCTTCATGTATCAAAAATGTATATTCCTTTTGATTTAGAAATTTACTTCGAGGCATTTATACAGTAAGTTATTCTTGTACTTTATACAAATATATTTTATTTCATAATGGGGAAAAATCTGCCAATTACCTAAATACCAATAGAAAAGATAAATATATCTTGGTATGGCCAGTTATTAAAAATAATGGGGCTTACCTGGTGGCACAGTGGTTGAGAGTCCGCCTGCCGATGCAGGGTACACGGGTTCGTGCTCCGGTCTGGGAGGATCCCACATGCCGCGGAGCGTGAGCCATGGCCGCTGAGCCTGTGCGTCCGGAGCCTGTGCTCTGCAACGGGAGAGGCCACAACAGTGAGAGGCTGCGTACCGCAAAAAACAAAAAACAAACAAAAAAATAATGAATTGATTTTTTATAAAGTTATATCTATAGCACATATTATGAATGAAAAGAGCAAGATGCACAAATGGGAGTAGATTTTTCTGCTCAGTCCCCCTCTCTTCAATGTGATTATCTGCTTGTCGTCCTCTGTTTAGCTTCATTGCATTGCTATGGGACAGGTGTCTGAGACATAAACCTAGTCTCCTTTGCACCACTGTTTCCCTTGTCTGTTATCGGTTGGTTGTACATATTATCTACAAAATAACGCTCCAGCTCAATCCCTTCTACCTCATTCCAGCTGTCACAGCTCTAGGTCAAACTCTTATTTCTCTTTGCTGAACTTCTGAACTCCTGCAACAAACTCCTGACCCCTGTTTGAGGAAGCAGTATTTCTTCAAGTCTTTGCAATTAGTTCTCCCCATCACCTTCAAGCATTATTTTTAAAGAGACACATGAGTACATCAGTCTTGTTTTTCAGAACTTTGAATGACCCTGTTGCTCTTGTGATGAAGCCTAACCTCCAGTCATAGAATATCCTTTCTTTCATGACCTGGCAACAGCTGCCCTCTTCTGTAGGGGTCAGAAATCTCTTAAGCATGCAGGAACCAAGAAGGAGATGTCAGTTAACAAAATCAACCTTGTGGAGTGTGTGTCCAGTTTCATCTGGACAGCAGCTCCTCAGCTTTGGGCAAGCATTCCCATCTGAGGGTGTGTGTCCAGTCTCTGCCTTTATTACCACCACTAACTCCCATTATTAAATATGAAAGGCCAGCTCTAATATCACTTTCCTTTCGTAGTTATTTCTGACCAACCCTTCCTCCATCTCCCACCCAAGTTCAAATTAAATGCTTTCTTATCTGTGTCCAGGACACTCCATCTATATTCTCATGATGGTCTTTATCACCATATATTTTAGTTAACATTTGACATGTCTATCCTTCTTCCTAAAATGTGATCTCCACGAAGGTAGGGAGTATACCATTTATCTTGTATAATTCTCAAGGCTGAGGTGCTGCATATATGAGAAATGAATTGACATTTGAAGCATCAAAAAGTAAGACTACAAATAAAATGCTTCATGGACTGAAAAGCGAAGTATGGTTATATGTCATAACACCAAGGAGGATGATAAATGCTTCATTGAAGGAATGAGTTTTCAAATGAATCTTGAAGAGCAAATAGGAATTTCCAAATAGGAGATGAAGTTGTGAAGGATGAGAGGGAGAGTGAGAGAAGGGATTCTCTACTCAGGAGACGAGCATTTGCAGACTCGCACAGGTTGTGGCCTGGGCTGGGAATGGAAGGCTGTCAACCACTAACAGTGAATCTCATGGGATGAGGAGAGGTGGGAACTAGCTGGGTTCTAGGACTGTAGACTGGGTTCAAAGTGATATACAGATTCCAGATGTCATCGTAAAGTTTCGAGATTTCATCTTACTGGTGTGGGATGTCAGGGACATTTTTAAAGTGATTTTGTTATAACATGATTTACATTATATCTGTTACTTAGGAAAAAAATATAGTTCTTTCAGCTACATAGAGACCAGCTTGGCTGGAGAAGCAACTTGAGAAGGTTGCTGAAAATATATAAGGTCCAAAGATGAGGTATTGAGTTGAGGCATGAGAGATGGGAGAGCCACACATGGTGGATATGCAGAACTTGCAGTTTGTGAATTATGCCTTCTTTCCAAAGCAGAACCCTTTGGCTAGAAGGCTCACTGTTCACCCAAAATGCTCCCTTCTTATGTATTCTCTAACATACTTTGGGAGGAAGAGCTCTTTGATAAAACTCATGCCTCTGACCCTCAGTCCATATAAGAGACCCTTAGTCCTCATGTTCTCCTAGCCCTTCTCCCACACTCTAGAAGCACATGCACTCACAGGATGTCTCTGTTAATCTTTTGTTTTATACTAACTAGGCTGTGAGGATAAGTATCTTGAGGAAAGTGCCTGTGTGTTGTCTTGTATATCTTTTTAATCAAGCATGGTAGGCTGCAGCGGGCCTCTCACTGTTGTGGTCTCTCCCGTTGCGGAGCACAGGCTCCAGACGCGCAGGCTCAGCAGCCACGGCTCACGGGCCCAGCCGCTCCGCGGCATGTGGAATCTTCCCGGACCGGGGCACGAACCCGCGTCCTGTGCATTGGCAGGCAGACTCTCAACCACTGCGCCACCAGGGAAGCCCTTATTACCTTCTTTTAAATCTTTCTAACTTTGACTGCCTTTCTACACTTGCCTCAATAATTTGAGATAATGCTTTCCTTAATGACTAAGTGTGCAAAATGGATTGTTAATTTTTATTTAATAAAACACATATTGTGCTTTAAGTGCTACATCATCAAAAACCTGATATAGATTCAGCTATGAAAATTTAATTAAATTTTCCCTCATAAAAGCTGTCTAAAAATTACTCTATACAATGTAGCTGTGCTATAAGAGAACTTATACTGAAATACTGCTAAAGATTTCACTTAAAGTATAACAGAGAACAAATGAAAAATTTAGAAGATAATTCATTCTTTTATTATTGAATTAAAATTAGGAAGAAATTACATTTTGCAAACAAGTAGATACATCTTATGCCACATATTTCAGCTTATATTGTTTAATGCTTTAAAATATAAAACTATCAAATAATATTTAAATCATTGTTTGTTCTTATCTGAAATCGGTTAACTTTGTGAATTTCATCTATTTAAAGAGAACCAGTTGTGTCGATTTTGAATAAATTCTTGGCTTGCATTAGCATCTATTCTCCGCGGGTGTTTTACAGTAACAGCAGTGAAATGAGCACCTTTTCTTATATCTCTGTTTCATATGTCCCTCAGTGCTACATAGCTAAAGACCATTAAGGTCAATTTAATAATATCTATGCTCTCCTAATAATTAAAAAAAAAATTACTAGAGAACATTTAAAACTAGAGTAAAGTGTAGACAATGAAATACAAAGTCAACCTCTCTTTTGGAGGGAGGATAAATTGTTAGCGCTTTAGAAAATGTGGCAGTATATAACAAAAGATTTAAAGATTCTCCCTGGTGAGGGGTTGAAATGAATAGGTAGGACACAGAGTAATTTTAGGCCAGTGAAACTACTTTTTATGATATTATAATGATGGATATGTGTCACTATACATTTGTCCAAGCCCATAGAATGTACAACACCAATGGTGAAACCTAAGGTTAACTATGGACTTTGGGCGATTATGATGTGTCAATGTAGATTTATTCTTGGTAAGAAATGCACCATTCTAGTGAGCAATGTGGATACTGGGGAAGCCCTTACATGTGTGGGGGCAAGGAATACATGGGAAAACTCTGTACGTCTCTCAATTTTGTTATAAACATAAAGCTGTTCTAAAAAATACAGTCTTAAAAATTATTGATGGAATTACATTTTATCAAGCCAGAACTTAGAACATGTGTTTGTTTTCCCATCTACCCAGAATAACATTAAAGTAACTGTAACTTAGAGCTGTGTGGCAATACAGAAAAGACAAAAACCAAAAACAAGAAAAGCATTTGTCCCCCGTGGAGGAGGGGTTAAGAGTCTTTGAAAGAGAGGGAGCATATTATACCATTTTAACATTTAAACCAAAACTTTAAGTCAAAGTTTACACAGAAGATGATTTCCAAGAAGATAAGGGCTGTTTCACTCAGTCTCTTGATTCCATTAGGACATCTTGTTGGCTTCAAAACAAGAACATTGGGCTTCCCTGGTGGTGCAGTGGTTGAGAGTCTGCCTGCCGATGCAGGGGACACGGGTTCGTGCCCCGGTCCGGGAAGATCCCACATGCCGCGGAGCGGCTGGGCCCGTGAGCCATGGCTGCTGAGCCTGTGCGTCCGGAGCCTGTGCTCCACAACAGGAGAGGCCACAACAGTGAGAGACCCACGTGCCGCAAAAAACAAACAAAAAAAAACAAGAACATTGCAGGATCCAGTCACTTCCACTGCTCCAATGCAGCAGCCCTGATCTGAATCACCACACTTATCTGGATGAATGCAATAAGTAGGTCTCCCCACTTTCCTGTTGAACTGTAGAGTCAACTCATCACAGCTTCAGTGTGATCCTTTTAAAACCAGATCATGATGCTTCTGTGTCCATAACCCATGAATCCCTGTTTCTCTCAAACTGGAAGCTATATTCTTTGAGTGACCTCTGAGGTCCTAACTGATCAACACAGCCCCATCTTTCTGACTTATTCTCCTGCTACTCTCCTCCTTGCTTCAGCCCCCTGGACACCAGCCTCTGGTCACACTTCAAACATTCTAGGGATGCTCCGACTCCTTTTGCTTGTATTGCCTTATAATGCTTTCTCGATAGACGTGCAAAAGTCTGACTCCTTCGCTGTCTTCATCTGCACAAACATTACCTTCCTGATGAGGCCTACTCTGCTGGATTTGATAGAGATATTTTATCTTTCTTTAACCTCCTCAGGCACCATTACTCTGCTTAACTTCTTTTCTTTACTGTTTCATTATCTTAACTGTTAATATACTAAATAATGCATTTGTTTTTATTTATTATTTTTGGGGGGCCTGTTTCTCCCCAATGTATTGTAACCTCCATAGTGGTAAGAATGTTAGTCTGCTTTATTCAATAGTGAGTATCCCAGAATCTAGAACATAGTAGGTGTGCTATAAAAAATTGCCAAGTTGACTTGTGGATAAAGGGTAAATTGAGTCTTTAGATTTAAAAAAAAAATGTTGAGCAGAATGAATCAAAGAAAAAGGAAAAGAGAGATCCATGGATCCTAGTGAAATTAAATATATCTAAGGATAAACAGAAAGGTTTAAAAAAGTTCTTAAAGTGAAAAGTTTTACATATAAAATAACATAAATTTTTGACCCAGATTTCTCTTCAACACGATGGGCTTTGAGGAGGCAATCAATTTATGCTCTCAAAGTTCTGAGTCAAAATGCTTTTAAATCTAGATTTTTATACTTAGCCAGCTAGCAGTCATGTATGATTGTAGGATAAAGATATTTTTAAGTTTCTTAGGCCTAGGTAAGTTTTTCTCTCACAAAACCTTTCTGAAATGAATATTGCACAAATGTATACACTATTAAAATGAAACTGAAATACAAGAATGATCAGTAATTGTGATTCAGAAAGTAGCAAGTCACAGCTAGAATACAACGAAAAGAAAACCAATGATGAGAGCAGGGCAGCAGACCTACAAAACAATTGGTTCAAGTTAGCATGAAAAAGAGGATAACTCCCAAGATTTTATGACAGAGTCTGAAGAACCTTAATATTATAACAAAAATATATGTAAAATTTGTCAGTGAAAAAAATGGAAAGCCTTTGAAAAATCTCTGAGGAAGACTAACACATCATATAGAAAATATAGAGTGAAATCATGACATGATTTTGAACTATTGCTGGAGTTTGAAAAAAGCATACCCATGTTTCCTCTTCATGCCTTTTAGGTTTCACAGATAGAGTTATATGAAATTCTTAGCTAATTTTATTGATATAATCACATTACCCTGTTCAGTAGAAAGATGTGTTTAAATTATCACAATATTGGGGATTCTATTTATACTGCTTTTATGTAATTATCATTTATACAAGCACACTAAACGTACTTACAGATGAGATATAGGACATTTTCTAAATAAGACACTATGAAACTGATATATCTGACTTAAACCTGAGTGGTGGATAGGGAGGTATCACCTTATATAGAGATGATCATTTCTTCCTCCTTTTTAGTAGGGTGGAGTCAATGTATTTGTTTAAAGATAATGATTCAAGATGGGCATGTTTAAATGTACATTTAAAGGGGACTATTAGAACTGAAAAATAAAATAACATAAAATGGGAAATGGAGGAGCAGATTGATTAGGTGATATAAACTCACTGACAGCTCTCTTATAATCTAGGGTTAATAGAATGTATCTAACTTTTATAAATTGGGGACATGATCACAAATATAAAATGTAAAGTTATGATAATTAGAATAACTAAAAATGTTTAATAGTGAATGTGAAATATATGTATAGCATCTGAAAAATACATTAATATCAAATATGTTCACTTATAGTTTGTAGGATTTTAGATGATTTCTTTGATTTTTAAAAATTATGTATTTCTATATTTTTGTAATTTATAGCCCCATAAAAATGACAAAATTATTAACTTTAAATGTGTTCATTCTTATAAAAAACAATGCTTTTAGTTTCAAAACTTTATAGGATTTTCTAAGAAATGACGATAGCAAACTGTATAATCTGCTAACACTTGTCTAGCCTGATCTCTAGTGGCGGTATAAAAAAGAATAAAAAAGTCATGTGCTGGGGAAAAACATTTATCAACAATAATTATAATTTAATGTCTCAAGTATGAAAACAATGTTACATACACATTTTATAGATACTAAAAAGAAGAATAATCTAATGGTGAAAAGCAGTTATAGTGACCAGGGGTAATCAAGAAAGCCTTCACAAAATATGTGAGAATTCACTTGGGTGTTAAAGGAAGAAAGAATTTCGTTATTTGAAGAAGGGAAGAAGAATATTCAAATGACATACCATATAAATAGCTGTTTAAAAGCATAATTCACAGAATGAGGAGATGGGTATCAGTTAATTAATAGATTACTAAGGTAATTTTTTAATATTGAAAATAAAGTATTATTCAGTTGAATTCAGGTTTAATTGCCTGCTGGGGCAGAAATCTAGGTAATAATATGCCCTAGTCAAAAATAACATGAGGACTGCAATTGGTTACCACTGTATAACTAAATGAGTAGAATGCTTGATAAAATAGTGTACACATTAGCCAAATTAAAAAAAAAATCTGTCTTTACCAACTTGATGTAGAGGAACTAGGCTCTCATACACTGCTGGTGAAAGTATAAAACAATACAACCATTTTAGAAAATAGACTTTAAAGTTAGACAGTGTTCTTAAACATATTTTCCTGAAAATTCATGCAATTCACTCTTCCCTAATAATCGTGAATATGGAATTGCTGTATGTTCTGTTCTTTATACTGTTATATTTCAATCATACACAAATCATTTATGCTTCTACATGTTAAATTTATACATAAATGGTTGCACATTCCACAGCATATTTTGTGTAAAGATCTGCTACATACGGCAATGTTCATTTAAAAAGCCTCAATAGGGGGCTTCCCTGGTGGCGCAGTGGTTGAGAGTCCGCCTGCCGATGCAGGGGACACGGGTTCATGCCCCGGTCTGGGAAGGTCCCACATGCCGCGGAGGGGCTAGGCCCAAAGCCTCAATAATCTGAAAATATTATTTGAATAATGCACTTTATCAAGGCTCCAAACCATTAAAATATCCCATTCTCTGGCTAAATGTGAATAATGAATAACCTCCAGTTTGAAAATAACAATTATTGAGTGATCTTAACATCAGTTAGCCTTTGCTCTAGTGAGTTAAGGATTACATGGCAGAATGACTTCTTAAGTCTCAAAAGAATGGAAAGGGCTCTGTCCTCAATGTACCAGAAAACCCATTCTAGAGAGACAAATATTAGCATCCAGTCTAGCTGTGCCAACATCTGTTTGCCTGTCCTCTGGGGAAGAATAAATGTTAAAGAAAAGATGGCAGTTAATAGAAACACTGCTAAGAAAATTGTGCAAGATAAATAGACAGCAGCATTAAGAGAAATTCTCTTTTGCTGAGAGTTGCAATTGTTTTATAGATGGATATTATTTACTGATTTAAACTTATCTCCACTGTTTAAAAATATTATATAAATTTACCACATTTTCTTCCTGATTTTATGATACATACCAACTTGTAAAATTTTTGCTTAACGCAAACTCTATTTTAGTGACAACGTATATACCATTAGGTATTTTTAAAAGCAACATTATTCACAAGTAAGATAAATTGTGTATTCTAAATAATAGATTTCTTATTGATAAATAAGCAAACATTATTTTTAGGAAATATTTAAATAAGCAAAAATAATATATCACAAATTATATTCATTCCAAATAATGCTGAATCTGAGTTAGTGTTATTAGTTTCAAGTAATCTGATTTTTTTCAATACATATAATCATGTATGGACAATGGACATGATTGACTGTATAAAAGGAATTGGAAAGGAGAAAAAGAGTTTGCTTCTATAGATGAGTGATCATGGATTTTGTTCTTGAATTTACCATTAACCCACAGAGTAATTTTTATCTCCTTCCTTTACACCTACAGGGTTCTGATAATCTTACATTGCTTGTCTTTAAGGTCAGCTGTTATGATTTAGTCTTTATATATACTGAAACTCAATGTAATATTTAATACATATTTAGATAAAGCTTTAATAAAAACTAGCTTATCACTAAATCAGTTAAATCACATAATCAACCTAAAACTTGTCTTAATGCCAAGGACCGTTGAAGCTTGCTGCCTTTAACTATATCTTGCAATTTGAAATGCAAGAGATATAAGAACAATTCTTATCAGTTATATAAGCATCATTGTGTCACTATATCCAGGTTGGCCCATTTTTTTATAGTTTTCAATATTTAAGACAATGCACTATCCATGGGCACTCTATAATGCTAATTCAAGGGCCTGCATTCATTTTGTTGGCTATACCTCTAGTTTACTATTTTTTAGAAGTAGGGTTAAGACTAATATAAAGCAAGCTCTGCAAATTTTTATTTTTCTGTGATTTCCTGGGCCATTACTGTGATCTATGTATCGATAGAATCATGGACCAAGTCTCTCTGATCAATGGCAAAGACCATAGCGTGTTACATAATAAAATGCAGTTCATAGCTTTCTTACAGCACATTTATTTTAAATTAATATTCAGTAGCTTCTGAATCCTTGGCACCCAGAAAAATTGAATGCAAAAGTCAGTTGCAAGTAAATGCCATTATGTCCTTATTGGCATATTCACATTCACTGCTGCAAAAAAAAATGATGATGAGAAATATCCCAGGTTCTAACCATTCACAGCCAGATGTGATGCAGATAAAACAGCCTGGATTTTATCCTGAGAAATAAGTTAGTTAGTTTATGCAAATAAGGTATAGCTTCTAAGCATAAGTAGGGAACAAAATGTCCTAAGAAAGAAAATATGAATGTATAATCATTCTTGTTTAGTCTAGCAAAACCTCACTAACTCACACGTCCTGAAGGGAATCCTAATCAATAGTGGTGAAAAAAAATTATAATATGAATTTTAAGTACATTAGTGTGATCCTGATACTCATCTTTTATTGATGGTATCTGAATAAATAAAATAAATTTAATTAACATTAAATGCTATATATGCATATGTGTATGTATTTATATGTTTTATATATAGCACATATATATTTTCTCAGCAGATTTTCCCACACGTGCACTAAAAAGTCCTACATGAACACAGTTGTAAATTACGATAAGTTTTTAATGAATAAGAATTCATGAAATTTCCACTCTATAAAATGTCAAACTAGAAAGATATTAAGTGGTTGAAATATAGTGTTCTAAAACCTCTATGCATCTCAGTTGAGAAAGAGTGGAATTTTAGAAAGTAAAATATAGGATTGTTGGTAATTGTTTAGCCTTGAGACTCTTATCCTCCACTCCCTCACATATGGGAATAATAATATCTTTTCGTTAAGATTATGACATTTGAAGGATAATATGCATTTAAGTGTTTAGCATATATCTAGCAAATAGAAGACACTGGACATTGTTTCGTAAATACTATTACTTTTGCTAATATAATACTAATCATTACTATAAGTAGTGGTAGCAGTAGTATACTCAGTTACATTTTCTTAGATTTGCAATGTTATATTAGTCCAACTCCCATTTTGATGTTTGACCACTGACTTCTTTTAAGTCTCTCCTTTCCCTTCCCTTTGGCACCATAGGTAGGGATGCTGATAAGAAAGTCCTTGCATGTGCGCGTCTCCTCCTTTAGCACTGACAGGACATTTCTATCTCCCGTGCACATGAACGTGTTCCCAGTCCAACCTCCTTGACACTGTAAAGGCCCAACTCATTCCCTCTATTTTGCCCAAATGGGCCCAAACCTGCTTGTACGTGACCAGCTCTCCCCAGGCCTTCCTTGTATGAGTTATAAGCTTTCAAATTCTTTTGGTGTGTGGCGTGTCACCAACCTTGACAACTGAGAAATTTCAAGTGTTGGTCCATTCTGCTTTGACGAAGTGACCAAAACAATGGCTGGCAACTCAGGAGGATGCCCTAAGCTGTCACCACCACTCCTTTGAGATCTTTCTCCTCTGGATCTCAGCTTACTCTGCACGTAGTGCATGGGATGGCTCAGCTGCTTGTTGGTGATCTTGCATTTTGAGTTGTGCTCCTTTTGTCGAGTCCTCTTGAGCTTCTTTTAAAATTGTTCTGACTTAAATCAGAAGTTTTGGTATTTGGCACTTAAGGATGAGCGCAGGATTGGGCTGTCCCTCAGGTATCCCTGGGTCATGCATCTCAGTCCAGATCTATCTGTGTGACACTGAGTGGATCGCGTGTCTGTGACTGATGCTAGGCTCAGGGAAAAGACTCTTACTCTGTAATTGTTTGCCTGTGTGTCTCAGCCAGGTATTGGCCTCCATTCTACAGAGTGCTCAGGAAAAAGACTGTTATACCCTGTGCAATATATGAGCCCATCAGGTTAGTCAAGAAAAAGAGAGTCAAAAAAAAGGAGAGTGAACCAGCTCTTTCCAGGCACCCAGGTATGACACTAAATTAATGACATGCTCCTGCCAGGAGATTCACTGGACACTCTCACGAGAACAAACAAATGCTCACTGTTGCACTTACACAGAAGGGGTGGGCTATTGCCCTACACATGGTTCAGGCACCTGCCATCTTGGTAAAATTCTTAGGCATCATGTGATCCACTGAAGGTTGCTTCCTTCCTAATGTAGCTAAAAGTCATCTCCTAACGTTGTCAGCACAACCTCTGTCAAGTAGGCCCCACACCTGCTAGGTCACTTTGGTTTCTGGAGACAACGTATTTACATCTTTACATTTACATATACTGCTGAGGCCTATTTATGAGGTTGCGCGGAAATCGTCCCGCTTTGAACAGGGCCCTTATAACAGAAGGCCCGAGAGTCAATACTGATGGCCATACTGCAGGCCCATCTGTCAGTACCTTCTGGAGATTCCTCTATGGAGAAAGCTGTTGCAACTAACTATGCTCCTATGCTTCTTAGATTCTCTGGACAACTCTTGGTGGCTGCACATTGCTTCTCATACGAAAGTCTGCTTGCTTAGGTCCTGGACTCATGATATTAGAGCAACAACTGCTAGTTAACACATTGGACCCTCTTAGAAACTGAGGTTCTCATAGGACTTGAAGCCGTGGCACTCTTCAGTCTGCTGTTCTCTATGTCGTGGGTTATGGTTACAGCACCCCACAAACTCAGCACAGCCACAGAGGCTTCCTTGCTGAAATGGAGATTGCACTTACAGGATAAAGCCAAACCCGGGCTCTCTGGCATATTCTACCAACAGGATGAAATGATCTCTCCTGTGCTCCATCCCTTAACAAGTATCACAGTGTTTGAGTAGGTCATCTCTCTCCTAGACTACTTGGCCACCTGGGGAGCCTCTTGGGGTCAACTGAGTGAACAGTACATAGGTTCATATACTGCAAGGGCAGAAGTAACAATCACACATGACAGAGCTCACTAGAGAACTGCTGCTTTTCATCCCTGAGCTAGAACATCCTTGATAAGGAGGGAACCCAAGATTAAGCACAATAGACCAAACTCCAGACAGTCATACTGGCACTGGAGGATGCACTAGCTAACAACTGACCCAAACTACCCATCTTTAAGACTCCTGGGCCATTGTCAATGGTCTGGTCATTTTGTCTGGCCAGCAGCATGGCAATAAAAATAATTCTGAATTCAAGGCTTCCCTTTCAGGGTTAAGGGAATTTCTTAATTTGGGGAATTCCTTGACTCTCAGGTTGAGGAGGTTCAAGTTAAGATCATACTTGTCTTTGCCCACACCAAGGCTCAGTTTAATGCTAAGACTGATATAGCATTATGTAAATTCTTGGTTCAAGGTTTTATCCTCCATGGATAATTGGTTTTATTGCCTTTTTGAACTCATTTATTACTTTGCCTCAGATTTCTCCCCTTATTTTGACCTGCGCTTTTTGCATTTGCAACTAAATAAATTCTCTTGAACTCCTGCCCCTAAACAAACCACACTGATCTTGTTCCCTCATATACCGTATTCTTGCCAATTACACTGTTCTGCTACTGCCATGTGGGACACTGGTGCTGCCCTTGGAATCCACAATGTTATGCAACACAGTTTTTCTGAAAATGGATGCCACTCAAGAACTGTCCAAAAATATATGCAAATATATGATTTACATCACTACTACCCTCAAAGTCCTGAATAAGGGGCAATACTTTCTGGCAGCTTTGGTTGCTGATAGTAGCCTAGCATTGGTCTATTAGCCAACTAAACCTTGGAATTAAAATATTAAAATTAAGTTTGCTATTGATTGGATACATAGAATCTTGACTCGCTAACCTTCTTGCTGCTTGTGAATAAACAATACAGGCAAAGTTACTCAGATGTCCTAACAAATGAGGCAACAGGTTAAAGTCAATAATGTCACTTGGATGTTTGAACAAATGCCCTGAGCACTCGCAGACAACTTCTCCTGACTCTCCTCAACTATCTCGGATGAGTGAATGCATATGCTCTTCCAGAGCTTCTCATTTCCCTTATAGATGGTTGTATATGGTTCCAAAATTTATACTTAAATTCAGCTCCAATTAAGAGATCTCTTTTGATGGCACATTTCAGTTATCAATCAAACATCAGGGGTGAAGACTATGACTCCATTATTGATGTTTGACTGCTGACTTCTTTTCATGCCTCACTCTCAGTTTCTCCTTTGGCCCCATATCTGGACAGACAAATAATAAAGGCCAAGCACAAGCACCTCCTTATTTGGTGCAGACTGGAAATTTAAACCTCCCCCACTTGGGAATTTTCTACGATCTCACCTCCTCACCAGTATTAAGACCCAATCTATCAACTCTGTTTTGCCTAAGCCATCCCAAATCTGATAGTCCCTCCCTAGGTCTGTCCACAAGTCCCTCATGTGAGAAATAAACTTCATCTCAAATTATCTTGATGTGTGGAGTGTCATCAGTCTTTATATCTGAACCAAATTTCAAATGATGTCCATCCTGATTCTTTGAGTGACTACAAAATACAGGTCCATTGAGGCTGAGAAAAACCTTACCATCTAATGGAAACATGATTCTAGTTTAGTAATTTCCAAAGAGAATGTCATAGAGCATAGAGTTTTAAAACAGTTTTCAGGATAGATGAGTTGTCAAGTCAAATATTTTTAGGAAACACAGAGGTAAATGTAATTATATATATTCCATAAATGCAGGTCTTCCAGATCCTTTAATATTCTAATGTTACTTATAAATTGGGAGGACAAGTATATACAATGCAAAATTTCACGAATACATTTGTTCATTAAATTGGGACCGATGTTCAACTAAGACCTTCTACTATCACCATAAGGTATTTATGGTGACATCTATTTTAATTGCTAGTGACCATGCTATATCAAATGTGTTTTATGTGCGTATGTGTGTATTTATACATGTGTATATGTACTATATACATTCATACCATATATAATATAGTCATACATATATAATACACATGTATATATGTACAATGCATTTGTTACATATGTATGTAACGTATTTAATATATGGCTATATATATTACTCTTTCAGGAAACTATATTTAATAGAGCATGGGTTAAACTAAGTTTTCACCAAACATATTTTAAGAAACACTGTTTTGATGATTATCCATCCTATGTATTAGTATTTTCCTCAAACAGTAAAGACACTAGTTTTTAGAAAACTAGTTTTAGAAAATTGTATTTACTTTGAACTGTAATTATCCATTTGACAACTTCTAGACACTTTCACTTTTTATTTAAAGTTGCATAATCAATGTCTTTTTTATAACAGCCTGTTTAATGTCTATAGCTAGGACTTTACACCAGCCTAAGGGACACATAATCCTAGATAGTTACAATGTCCCAGATGATAATGAACTGTCTCTTTTTAATGAATTAAAACACTCCACTACATTAAAGATCTTGAGAGATTTCAAAACACGTAACTGTCCTCAGAAACTCATATCCTATAAGCTCCTTTTTCCTTCTCTATAAATCCCAGAGTGCCTCGTCTAAAAACACATTAAAATGTAGAAACACTTCAGATTTCTAAATAATGTTTGCTACACATCCTTTCTATGTCACAACTCCATTGTTTTAATTTTCCTCTGAGTAACAGGGCCCCAGTAGCGATATGTGTCTCTTGTGCATGTTACTTAGTAATTTGACAGTCTGAAAGTTCAGTGCACCAAAATGGTATTTATGCAAACAATATAAAGCTTAATTTTTGTATTTTTATTTCAAAACTACAAAATTTTTATGGTTTGAGATTATATTGTTTTTATTTTTAGAGGCATATATATATATATATATATATATATAGTTCACATTGTCTGGCACTTAGACATTAGAAAGTTCACAGATGTAAGTACCTTTGCTGTCACACTTTATATTTACATAATTTGATATTTTAGAGGTACAAAAGATTGAAGAAAATTATCACCCAATGTAAGTGTCATTCTAATTTAGCACTATCAAGAGATTATCCCAAATGAACTCATTTTCTATTAACAGGAAAAAAATGGGTTCCTTGTTAGAATTTATCAATTAAAATATCGATTTCTAATTGTGCTTTCATATCTTTTTCATTTACCTTTTACATCAAGCATTAATCTATCAACTGTCCTCATTATATTTTACCCTTTTAATTTTTCTCATCACCCAGATTTTAAAATTCTGTGTACAAGTTTCTCCCCCTCTAAAATCAACTAGAAGCTGCAAGAATGATCTTCCCTTCCATCTTCAGTTTGTATGCTTGCCTGACCTCCCTAAAGAGTAGACTTGTATTTTTACAAGCATTCCTTGTTTTAAATTGATTTATTTGTTCCCTGCAATCTGGCTTCTAATTTCAACACTTTCTCAAAATCATTGTACTGAACTGCCTCTGTCAACTCAGCACCACTGCCCCCTTCAGCTTTCTCCTTTGTATTTCAGGGAGAAACCTGAAACTGTACTTCCCAGAAATTTGGCCCTTAGATTCAGCCAGTAAGAGATATTTCATCAAATACTGGAAAGTGGAAGAGAAATAAATCAAAATTCTGTGATGGCAAATTCAGAGAGATAGTTTAGAACATCAGAAGCAGCTTCCCTTGACTTTGGACACTTCCTGAGAAGCACCCATTGTAGTCAGGCATTGAAACCACATTTAACTGTGAGTAGAGAGCTTGGAACATAAGCAGCAGCTTCTATAGAATTCTGAAAGTTTTCATGATGTCGTATATATACAGCTGGATACATTGACTGCAGAAACTTGAGATATTTACACTTTGATATTTCCTGAAAGCAGTCTTCTGTCCCTTTCTCTTCCTGTCCTTCTATAATTTGTGCAAACTCTAATTTTTGTCTCCTTAGGTAGGTTTTTTCCTATAGTTATACATAAGTTCCTCAGACCTTATTTATCTTATAATCAAAAGTTTATACATTTTTACCAATATTGCCCTACAACTCAGCAAACCTTCACAACCACTACTCAACTCTCTTTTTCTGTAATTTAAAAAAAATATTCCATATGTAAATTTACCATACAGAATTTGTCTCTCTGTGTCTGGCTTTTTTTTCATTTAACATAATACCCTCCAGATTCATCCATGTTCTTGTACATGTCATACATTCCTTTTTTTAAGGTTGAATAATATTCCAATGTGTTTATATACCACATTTTCTTTATACATTTCTATAAATTGATAAGTATGTTGCCTCCATACCTTGGCTATTGTGAATAATGCAACAATGTGCGTACGAGTACAGTATCTCTTTAAGGCAATAATTTTGTCTTCTTGGGATATATATCCAGAAGCAGGATTGCTAGATCATACGGTAATTCTATTTTTACTTTTTTCAGGAACCTCGATACCGTTTTCCATAATGATTGTATAATATTATATTGCCACCAACAGGACATAAGAGTTCCCTGTTCCCCAAATCCTTTCTAGAGGTTATCTTTTGTCTTTTTTTTTTTCTATACATATTAGTGTATATATGTCAATCCCAATCTCCCAGTTCATTACACCACCACCACCACCCTCACCACTTTCCCGCCTTGGTGTCCATATGTTTGTTTTCTACATCTGTGTCTCAATTTCTGCCCTGCAAACCACTTCATCTGTACCATTTTTCTAGGTTCCACATATATACATTAATACACCATATTTGTTTTTCTCTTTCTGACTTACTTCACTCTGTATGACAGTCTCTAGATCCATCCACACCTCTACAAATGACCCAATTTCGTTCCGTTATATGGCTGAGTAATATTCCATTGTATATATGTACCACTTCTTCTTTATCCATTCATCCATCCCTGGGTATTGAGCTTGCTTCGATGACCTGGCTATTGAAAATAGTGCTGCAATGAATGTTGGGGTGCATGTGTCTCTTTGAATTATGTTTTTCTTCTGGGTATACGCCTAGTAGTGGGATTGCTGGGTCATATGGTAATTCTATTTTTAGTTTCTTAAGGAACCTCCATACTGTTCTCCATAGTGGCTGTATCAATTTACATTCCCATTAACAGTGCAAGAGGGTACCCTTTTCTCCACACCCTCTCCAGCATTTGTTGTTTGTAGATTTTCTGATGATGCCCATTCTAACTGGTGTGAGATGATACCTCATTGTAGTTTTGATTTGCATTTCTCTAATAATTAATGATGTTGAATAGCTTTTCATGTGCTTCTTGGACATCTATATGTCTTCTTTGGAGAAATGTCTATTTAGGTCTTCTGCCCATTTTTGGATTGGGTTATTTGTTTTTTTTTAATATTGAGCTGCATGAGCTGTTTATATATTTTGCAGATTAATCCTTTGTCCGTTGATTCATTTGCAAATATTTTCTCCCATTCTGAGGGTTGTCTTTTCATCTTGTTTATGGCTTCCTTTGCTGTGCAAAAGGTTTCAATTTTCATTAGGTCCCATTTGTTTATTTTTGTTTTTATTTTCATTACTCTAGGAGGTGGATCAAAAAAGATCTTGCTGTGATTTATGTCAAAGAGTGTTCTTCCTATGTTTTCCTCTAAGAGTTTTATACTGTCCAGTCTTACACTTAGGTCTCTAATCCCTTTTGACTTTCTTTTTGTGTATGGTGTTAGGGAGTGTTCTAATTTCATTCTTTACATGTAGCTGTCCAGTTTTCCCAGCACCATTTATTGAAGACACTTTCTTTTCTCCGTTATATATCCAGTCCTCCTTTGTCATAGATTAGTTGACCATACGTGCATGGGTTTATCTCTGGGCTTTCTATATTGTTCCATTAATCTATGTTTCTGTTTTTGGCCTGTATCATATTGTCTTGATTACTGTAGCTTTGTAGTATAGTCTGAACTAAGGGAGTCCGATTCCTCCAGCTCTGTTATTATTTCCCAAGATTGCTTTGGCTATTCGAGGTCTTTTGTGTTTCCATGCAGATTGTGAAAATTTTTGTTCTAGTTCTGTGAAAAATGCCATTGGTAGTTTGATAGGGATTACATTGAATCTGTACATTGTGTTGGGTAGTATAGTCATTTTCACAATGTTGATTCTTCCAATCCAAGAACATGGTAATCTCTCCATCTGTTTGTATCATCTTTAATTTCTTTCATCACTGTCTTATAGTTTTCTGCATACAGGTCTTTTGTCTCCTTAGGTAGGTATACTCCTAGGTATTTTATTCTTTTTGTTGCAGTGGTAAATGGGAGTGTTTCCTTAATTTGTCTTTCAGATTTTTCATCATTAGTGTATAGGAATGCAAGAGATTTCTGTGCATTAATTTTGTATCCTGCAACTTTACCAAATTCATCGATTAGCTCTAGTAGTTTTCTGGTAGCATCTTTAGGATTCTCTATGTATAGTATCATGTCATCTGCAGTCACAGTTTTACTTCTTCTTTTCCGACTTGCATTCCTTTTATTTCTTTTTCTCCTCTGATTGCCGTGGCTAAAACTTCCAAAACTATGTTGAATAATAGTGGTGTGAGTGGACATCCTTGTCTTGTTCCTGATCTTAGAGGAAATGCTTTCAGTTTTTCACCATTTAGAATGATGTTTGCTGTGGGTTTGTCACATATGACCTTTATTATGTTGAGGTAGGTTCACACTATGCCCACATTCTGGAGGGTTTTTATCATAAATGGGTGTTGAATTTTGTCAAAAGCTTTTACTGCATCTATTGAGATGATCATATGGTTTTTCTTCTTCAATTTGTGAATATGGTTTATCACACTGATTGATTTGTGTATATTGAAGAATCCTTGCATGCCTGGGATAAATCCCACTTGATCATGGTGTATGAACCTTTTAATGTATTGTTGGATTCTGTTTGCTAGTATTTTGTTGAGGATTTTTAAATCTATATTCTTTTGATTTCTCCATTGAATCTGAATGAGATCCTTGCCGGGTAGAGTAATCTTGGTTGTAGCTTCTTCCCTTTCATCACTTTAAGTAGGTCATGCCACTCCCTTCTGGCTTGTAGGGTTTCTGCTGAGAAATCAGCTGTTAACCTTATGGGACTTCCCTTGTATGTTATTTGTTGTTTTGCCCTTGCTGTTTTCAATAATTTTTCTTTGTCTTTAATTTTTGCCAATTTGATTACTATGTGTCTTGGCATGTTTCTCCTTGGGTTTATCCTGTATTGGACTCTCTACACTTCCTGGACTTGGGTGGCTATTTCCTTTCCCATGTTAGGGAAGTTTTCGACTATAATCTCTCCATATATTTTCTTGGTTCCTTTCTCTCTCTCTTCTCCTTCTGGGACCCCTATAATGTGAATTCTTTTGTGTTTAATGTTGTCCCAGAGGTCTCTTAGGCTGTCTTCATTTCTTTTCATTCTTTTTTCTGTATTCTTTTCCGCAGCAGTGAATTCCACAATTTTGTCTTCCAGGTCACTTATCCGTTTTTCTGCCTCAGTTATTCTGCTATTGATTCCTTCTAATGTATTTTTCATTTCAGTCATTGTATTATTCATCTCTGTTTGTTTGTTCTTTAATTCCTCTACCTCTTTGTTAAACATTTCTTGCATCTTCTCGATCTTTGCCTCCATTCTTTTTCTGAGGTTCTGGATCATCTTCACTATCATTATTCTGAGTTCTTTTTCTGGAAGGTTGCCTACCTGCCCTTCATTTAGTTGTTTTTCTGGGGTTTTATCTTATTCCTTCATCTGGTACATAGCCCTCTGCCTTTTCATCTTGTTTGTCTTTCTGTGAAAGTGGGTTTTGTTCCACAGGCTGCAGGATTGTAGTTCTTCTAGCTTCTGCTGTCTGCCCTCTGGTGGATGAGGCTATCTAAGAGGCTTGTGCATGTTTCCTGATTGGAGGGGCTGGTGGTGGGTAGAGCTGGCTGTTGTTCTTGTGGGCAGAGCTCAGTAAAAGTTTAATCTGCTTGTCTGCTGATGGGTGTGGCTGGGTTTCATCCCTGTTGGTTGTTTGGTGTGAGGTGACCCAACACTGTAGCCTACCCAGGCTCTTTGGTGGGGCTAATGGCAGTCTCTGGGATGGCTCATGCCAAGGCTACTTCCCAGAACTTCTGCTGCCAGTATCCTTGTCCTCACAGTGAGAAACAGCCAACCCCCGCCTCTGCAGGAGACCTTCCAACACTAGCAGGTAGGTCTGGTTCAGTCTCCTATGGGGTCAGTGCTCCTTCCTCTGGGTCTCGATGTGCACACTGTTTTGTGTGTGCCCTCCAAGAGTGGAGTCTCTGTTTTCCCCAGTCCTGTCCAAGTCCTGAAATCAAGTCCTGCTAGCCTTCAAAATCTGATTCTCTAGGAATTCCACCTCCCATTGCTGGACTCCCAGGTTGGAAAGTCTGACGTGAGGCTCAGAACCTTCACTCCAGTGGGTGGACTTCTGTGGTATAAGTGTTCTCCAGTTTGTGAGAAAAAACTGTTTGTGAGAAAAAATTCCATAACCCAGCAGTTATGGAATTTGATTTTATTGTGATTGCGCCCCTTCCTACCATCTCATTGTAGCTTCTCCTTTGTCTTTGGATGTGGTGTATCTTATTTGGTGAGTTCCAGTGTCTTCCTGTCGATGATTGTTCAGCAGTTAGTTGTGATTCTGGTGCTCTTGCAAGAGGGAGGGAGTGAGAGCATGTTCTTCTACTCTGCCATCTTGAACCAATCTCCCCTTTTGTCTTTTTGATAATAAACATCCTAACAGGTGTGAGGTAATATCTTCTCATGGTTTTGAATTACATTTCCTTGATGATTAGTGATGCTGAACATCTTTTCAAGTAGTTGTTGATCATTTGTGTGTCTTTTTTGGAAAAATGTCAATGTGGATCTTTTCGAAGTCACCCAATGTGCAGGAATCACTTAACTAGTTTCTGGATTTCTTTCAGAGGATATTGTTCCATGTGTAGCTGTGTATTTGCAGTCGACATCTTGGTCTGGAGTGCTCTCTTTCAATCTTCTACTTAAAAAATAATATTCATGAAATAGCATCCTATGCTGTATAATATTGCAAGAAAGAGCCTAACCTTACTATATACAACCTTGATGATTTTTAACAGACAGTGGTGCACTTATGAATGCAGTGAGAAACAATGATAACATATTATTCTGTACAATATATAAGCAGACACCTTTTAGTGAGTAAATGGGTGTCTTGTTTATTCTTATCTACTTTGAGATAAATCCTGAGCCTGTGATCTGTTGCTGGAGCTTACAGAAAGAGGATATCCATTTATTCATTTGTCCTACTAGAACCAGCACTTGCTTTACAAATACAGAAAATTTACAAAGGAAACATGCCAACCCATCAACATCAGTTATCTCAGAAACAAATATTTGTTCTTTGTATGTTTCAAAAAAGAAACCCAAAATTTTGATTTTAAAAAAGTTAGTAACTTTCCCACGTAGCCATAGTCTGCCAAGGCAGATGTGAAGAAAAACTGGTTTTTCCCTTTGTTTCAGATTACTCTTTGTATAACACAAAAAAATCAGATTCTTTAAACTGTCCCCCATGAGAAACATACATCCATATTTAACCATATTCCTTCTTAATTTTTCTGAGTCTAAGAACTAGATAAGGATCCTGAGCCTTGGACCCAATTGTCACCTACCAAGGAAACTTTCTGCATAAGAATGATCAAACAGAAAGTACTTACTAGACCTAGGTCAACATCAAGCACGCCTTAATTTTGGAAACTTCAACTGAAGACAAATCAAAGCCCTCCTTATTCCACTCAATATTCCCCAAACTGTCATATCATAAAAGGTGTTTTCTTGCTGCCTGCAGATAAACTATCCAGTCTCTATCATTTAAAATAATTTTTCATTATTTGTATATTGATTTATCCATTCATTCTTCACTTTTCTAATGTTGATTGAGTGCCTAATAAAGATTATACATCTGCCCATGTGTAAGAAAGACAGATATGAGTAGATCTGCCTGATACCTACCTCCTGAAGTGTTTAGCCTGGAGGAAAATGGAACTTTTTCTGTTATCCTTGTGGCATTGCCTTCCAGCAGCCACCTTTTCATACTTTCCTTTCCTCATGATATCCTCTTCAAAGGTTGAGTGAGTCGGCAGCCCAACTGATTGATGCTCTGAAGGTGCTACCATGTTAGTCTGCTAGACTTCCCTTACTCAAAAGGCCTTTTGGGGCTCTGTTTGGAACTCTTCAACCATCTTTCTTTGCATTGCCCTTACCATAGCCATTGTCCTAAACTCTGCTTTTGGGGTTATCAGTGCCATTGCCCCTGCCCTCTAGGACAAAATGGCTAAGGTAAATAAAGTTTAAGGAATTTTCTGTTTGAGCGAGTTGCTGCTTCAGCAAATTGATTTTTGGCAAATTAACTTTTTAAACCTTAAATCAGGGGGCTTATTTTTTAGAGAATCGATTTAGAGCCCTACCAAATTCTTAGCTTTCTGGGGCTAATAATAGTCATTGAGATAGAGTGCAATGCCACAGCTAAAGCCCCCACTTTTCTTTGCCCCTAGATAACCCATTAGTAATATGAACTCTGAACTCACACAAAATTAGGGAGCAGATAAGATGGCCAATGCACAGTGGACCAGTAAAACCCCATAGGTTTACTAGTATTCTCTTCTTGCTATGATTTGATGGACTAAAATTTATAAACTCAATAATGTTAAAAGGCAATCGGATCCCCATATAGTTCTCTTAGACAATATCCTTCCCCATAAGAATATTTTTTCTCCTTCCTATTACCCTCTGCCTTGGATGTCTTGGGTTTTGTGAGGTTAACCAGAGGAAGATGGATACATCAGGCTGTTCCATCTCACTAGTCTAACAACAGATTATTCAAAAGTTGTCAGAAGATTTTCCAAAGATGCTAGAAAACTTGTGATAGATTTCACCCTAAAGGACAGATGATTGTTACGTTATGTCTCCACGCTAATTAGATAGTTGAGAGTAATAATAATAATAATATGATGATGATGATGGTGGTGGTGGTGATGATGGTGTTGCCAGATGTTCAAAACACTGGTAAGGTATAAGATTTGATTTCATTTCATCCTAATATCAAGGCTTCTTTGCTCTCCTACCACAGCATTATGTCCCTAGTCTCTTCAGCTATATAAATCAGTTTCTGATTTTTTTTATCTTGGAAACTATAATAATAGCCAGTTATTTTACCAGCAAATGTAAGTTTATTTGGTAATAGTAGAGGAATTGAAGTTTGGGAAATTCATGCTACTGAGGACCAAAGGCAAATCCAGAGAACAATGAAGGGGAACGTGCTTTTAGAGGGAAAAGGGACGACTTGGGAGAGGCTGTGATAACCAAAGAATCCATTGGAGGAAACTGGGAGAATTCAAAGTATGGAGGCTTCTCATTGGTTGGGCTGCTACAGTCTCTGGTTGGCTGGGGTCTCTGATTGACTAAGCTGTCATTGGGCAGAGAGAGGTTTTCCTTCTTCCTCCTGTATAGTAGAGTAGAGGCACCTTTCTGTTAGAGATATAGGTGTATGTCTCTTCCTGTTTGAAATAATTGAGGATGCATGACAGGGCACAAGAGCTCCTTCTACAGAACTTCCCAACTCCAGTTTTATCTGAGGTTACTTTAATTCCACAATATAATATCCAGATAGTTGTAGATTCAGTTCTCTTCCACTATTCCTGAGTAAAAATCTGAATTTCTTAACACAGGAACAGAAAAGAATGAAATCATGATGTGTAATTATAAAAGATGCACTCTTCTATGTTTAAGCCGTGTAAGTAGAAGTTGACTTCTAAAAGGCCACAACAATCAATTATGAAGTAGGGAATCTACTGATTTATACAAAGTTCAGACAAGACTCAAGCAATGAGACAGAATCACTGCGTTCTCTCCAACACTCCCTACAGAGAGGTGGGGAAACTTCTTAGGAAGTCAGCCTGGATTTCTGGTTGCTACATGTGTCCTAACAGAATATGTTTAGAAACAAGGTCCTCCACAGTCTATAGAATTTCCAAAGGAGGCTGTTTCTTCCAAGCTCTAAAATTCCTTGAGTAAATTTAAGCCTATATTCTGCCTACCTTTGGCCTCTCAGTGCCATTAGTTCAGAGTGGTAATTGGTAAGACATTTGCTGTTGTAAAAATGCGATTTCTTCAAGAGTAGCAGGTACCATGGTCCCCATGGGGGTCCAATAAGTCTGTTTGTTTGGTCAAAAGTGCAGTCTTGAAGGGTTAAACTAAGGAAAGAACAAACATTTAAGATAATAAAATAAGACTCATGCCCTCAAAGATCTTGCTCCAGAAGCCATCCCCTCATCAAACGACGGGGGCTCCCTGTTTTACTTGTGCTTCTCTTTCTCCATTACATGAATTTCTCGAACATTCTGAATACAAACAATCTCTGGAGAACTTATTAATAATATACGTTCAGAGAGAAAAAAAAACAGAAATTAGGCACTTGATAGGACTTTGAGGAATCTATATTCATGTAAAGCTACAAGTTACTTTGATGATCAACAAATGTTGAAAATCCTTGTGCTGTAGATTTCTAAATTCTGATGCCCTCTGACCCTACTGGATCCCAACGTTCCCTCACCCAAGTGTAGAACTCTTCTTTAATTCCAAATAAAGTTATAAGTAACATAGAGACAACAACCATTCTGTTGTTTCATCTTAGAACATTTTACAGACTGAATTTTCCTGAAAAACATTATCACAGAAGGAAAACAACACAAAACAAAACAGATGGAGATCATAATAACTTGTTACAAAGCACAGGTTTTGGTTCACAGAGTGCCTCTCACTCTGTCTCAGGCCTCTGAGTTCCTTCACAATTTCCCATTCTGTTTGAACATTTATGTTATGTTTACAAGAAGGCAACCTCAAATAGCTGCTCAGAGATTCTCTTACTGACCATAGGATCTGGTTCTCTGAACACCTGACTCTGTATTCAATGCCTAAAGTGAGTCAGGGCTTTATTCAGACCTTCCATTTTAGTCTTACTTTTTTGTTAAAGGGACAGATGTTTTGTGTATGTTTTGTTTTCTTTATGAGAAATGTTCAAAATGACATCTTGAAATGGTCTCAGACATGAGGAGAGACATCTTCTCCTTTGAAATAGTTGGTCCTTTAGAAAGAGAAACAAATATTTTAAATAAATTGTCCAAAAATATGCATCAGATCTGCTATTTGAGTTTTCCATTAATGCTTTTTAAAAAGACTTATCAGATAAAATAAATTTAGAAAATACAGAAAAAAAAAATAAAAAATCAAATTATCAATACTTATCAATTTAAAATTGATAAGACTATTTCTAGGTTTTTTAAAAACCTAGAAATAATACAATAAAATGAGAATTTTAGGTAGCTACCTAAGTTTTATAATTCATAAGCCTTTAGAGAATATTATAGTAAAATTCTATTTCAATAGAAGAATACAAAATTAGAACACCAAAAAAGGCAGTGTGTTGAAGACATATGATGATTATAATAAAAGTTTAAATATAGACTCAAAAGAAGTTCCTGGTAAATGGAAATATACTATGTTCTTTTTTTTTTTTTTTTTTTTTTTTGCGGTACGCGGGCCTCTCACTGTTGTGACCTCTCCCATTGTGGAGCTCAGGCTCCGGACGTGCAGGCTCAGTGGCCATGGCTCACAGGCCCAGCCGCTTCACGGCATGTGGGATCTTCCCATACCGGGGCACGAACCCGCATCCCCTGTATTGGCAGGTGGACTCTCAACCACTGTGCCATCAGGGAAGCCCTATACTATGTTCTTATATGGAAAAATTACTAAATGTAAATTTAATTCAAGTGTATCTACAAAACTGCAAAAATCCAAACCCCATTTGAAGTTTATAAATTATTAAAAATATTATTTGGAATAATTTTAGAAAGTGAAAGTAGCTATAAACAATAAAAAAAGTAATAGGAAAAAAATTGCCTCATGAAAATGTAAAATGTAATATCATTTTAACTTAATAATGCTTCTTATTCAGGAAGAGTTCAAGTAACCAATCAATTACATATAAGAATTTTTCATCTGATAAACATTGCATTTGGAAACAAAGGAAATAGGCTAATTTTGATATCATGAAAAGTAAAGTCATGTTTTAAGCCCTCTGAATATATAAGCACATATAACTCACAAAGACAAAGCATAGCAGCAGCAGCAGCAGCTACTACTACAACAAAATTAGAAGTAAAAGAAGAAATATAGATTACAAATGTAAAATTAATTTACAATAGGCATAGTAGACAAAAATTAATATATAAAATCATTAAAAATATCGATTAAGACAACCATACTGATACATGAGCAGAGGTTATAAGCAAGCGATTTATGAAAGTGTTCAAACTAGAAATTAAAAATAGGAATTAAAATTTTTAATTAAAAATAAAAAAGAAAAAATATAATATGTGGCTTTATGGTGATGTGAAGGAAAAACTCACTCTCATAAGCAAACTCTTCAGCTAATTACATTAGGCAACCAGGAAAATAAAAATAAAATAGAACCAAACAATCCAATTGGACATTTATATCAAATATTAAACACGTTCTATATCTTGGTTACTGTTATGTAATTCAGGATTCAGTTAGCAACTTAAATATGGTATAGTTTTCATGGACCTCACCATCTCTCTTGCGAGACTGGTAGATATAACTAAATATGCTTAATGAATAAATCAGTATGAGGGACAAAATTCACAATTGATGACGAAACACATTGTCGATGTAATTCCTGCTCTCCATATGATTCAACAGAGTATTTGATGACTCTGAACTTAAATTAATAATTCTTTGTAATGAACTTACAGTAGATGACGTGTGTTGTAAAACTTAAACTCATTTGTATAAAGAGTAATTTTTGATCTCACAGGGTATTCATTCCTATTAAATGACATAAGGTATAAATAATATCCAATAGAATACCTTACAATGCAGCTATGACAATTAGAGCATTATGTCTCTGTATTAAGGTTTGGCAAATCAAATAATATTATTATCATTTGTGTTTTTCCTGCTGTTATTCTTTGTTTACAAGAGAGGAAAATGAATCTTTCTGAGTTTTAGTATTCCCTAAGTTTACATATCTAATAATGCACGAAGCCAGAATTGTAGTTCATTATTCTAAATGCCAGCCCAGTCTGATAGTCTAGCACCATTTTCATTCCAATAACCTAAATAATCAAATAAATATAGAAAATTTAATATTACTATAGATTTTAACTTTATCTTGGTAATATGACATGGTTAAATACACATTAGGCTCTTAAGCTAAAGGAAAACATAGTTTCTCAGTTATTTTATTCTAATTCTTAATAAAAACAAAAACAATAAAATGAAGGATTTTTATACCTTTTGCTTCATTCTGCTTTTTTTTTTTTTTTATCTTTTGGTCACGCTGCATGGCATGTGGGATCTTAGTTCCTCGACCAGGGATCTAACCCACACCCCCTGCATTGGCAGCACAGAGTCTTAACAACTGGACTGCCAGGGAAGTGCCTGCTTTATTCTGCTTTTGTTAGCATTTAGTCTTTGTTTAATTGCAATTCTCATCTATCTCTTTCTCAGTGAAGTGATACAGCTTTCATCATTGTTATGATTTTAGAGACCCACCTCCAGATATTTGTACATTCATATAAATGGAAGAAAGCCTTTTCAATAACATAAATGTAAATAACTCTACAGACACATAGGAATATAGATCTGGTAATTACTAATCGAAAACCAACTTGTCTGGCCGATGACACTTTCATTATAAGGTCCTGAGTAATATCTAACAAGCACACAGAAATAATGTATAAGAAAGAAGCATGAAAGTATATTATTTAGTAGGTATTCATTCATTCAGTATATGTATTGAACTCTTACGCTTGTCAGGCACTAGGCTTGAGAATGAGACAAAAAGAAATATACCAGAATCAGGCATTAAGAAACTCACAGATGCAAATATTAGAGCTCTAATTCTGCCAAACTGTATTAAAATAACAAAATAAGCACTTATTTCATACAACTCATAAAAGAAAATTAGGAACAGCTAAATCTTTATTTATTTTTTTTAACATCTTTATTGGAGTATAATTGCTTTACAATGATGTGTTAGTTTCTGCTTTATAACAAAGTGAATCAGCTATACATATACATATATCCCCATATCTCTTCCCTCTTGCATCTCCCTCCCTCCCACCCTCCCTATCCCGCCTCTCTAGGAGGTCACAAAGCACCAAGCTGATCTCCCTGTGCAATGCGGCCGCTTCCCACTAGCTATTTTACATTTGGTAGTGTATGTATGTCCTTGCCATACTCTCAATTTGTCCCAGCTTACCCTTCTCCCTCCCCATGTCCTCAAGTCTGTTCTCTAGCAGGTCTGAGTCTTTATTCCCATCCTGCCCATAGGTTCTTCATGACCTTTTTTTTTTTTAGGATTCCATATATATGTGTTAGCATACGGTATTTGTTTTTCTCTTTCTGACTTACTTCACTCTGTATGACAGACACTAGGTCCATCCACCTAGCTACAAATAACTCAATTTCGTTTCTTTTTATGGCTGAGTAATATTCCATTGTATATATGTGCCACATCTGCTTTATCCACTCAGCTGTCGATGGACACTTAGGCTGCTTCCATGTCCTGGCTATTGTAAATAGAGCTGCAATGTACATTGTGGTACATGACTCTTTTTGAATTATGGTTTTCTCTGGGTATATGCCCAGTACTGGGATTGCTGGGTCGTATGGTAGTTCTATTTTAGTGTTTTAAGGAACCTCCATGCTGTTATCCATAGTGACTGTATCAATTTACACTTGACCAACAGTGCAAGAGGGTTCCCTTTTCTCCACACCCTCTCCAGCATTTATTGTTTGTAGATTTTTTGTTGATGGCCATTCTGACCGGTGTGAGGTGATACCTCATTGTAGTTTTGATTTGCATTTCTCTAATGATTATTGATGTTGAGCATCCTTTCATGTGTTTGTTGGCAATCTGTATATCTTTGGAGAAATGTCTAGGTCTTCTGCCCATTTTTGGAATGGGATGTTTTTTGGATATTGAGCTGCATGAGCTGCTTATAAATTTTGGAGATTAATCCTTTTTCAATTGCTTTGTTTGCAAATATTTTCTCCCATTCTGAGGGTTGTCTCTGTCTTGTGTATGGTTTCCTTTGCTGTGCAAAACCTTTCAAGTTTCATTAGGTCCCATTTGTTTTTTGTTTTTTTTTTTTTTATTTCCATTTCTCTAGGAGGTGGGTCACAAAGGATCTTGCTGTGTTTTATATCATAGAGTGTTCTTCCTATGCTGTCCTCTAAGAGTTTTATAGTGTCTGGCCTTACATTTAGGTCTTTAATCCGTTTTGAGTTTATTTTTGTGTGTGGTGTTAAGATGTGTTCTAATTTCATTCTTTTACATGTAGCTGTCCAGTTTTCTCAGCACCACTTATTGAAGAGGCTGTCTATTCTCCAGTGTACATTCTTGCCTCTTTTATCAAAGATAAGGTGACCATATGTGCATGGGTTTATCTCTGGGCTTTCTGTCCTGTTCCATTGATCTATATTTCTGTTTTTGTGCCAGTACCATACTGTATTGATTACTGTAGCTTTGTAGTATAATCTGAAGTCAGGGAGCCTGATTCCTCCAGCTCCGTTTTTCTTTCTTTAGATTGCTTTGAGGTCTTTTGTGTTTCCATACAAATTGTGAAGTTTTTTGTTCTAGTTCTGTGAAAAATGCCATTGGCAGTTTGATAGGGATTGCATTTAATCTGTAGTTTGTTTTGGGTAGTATACTCATTTTCACGATGTTGATTCTTCCAATCCAAAAACATGGTATATCTATCTGTTTGTATCATCTTTAATTTCTTTCACCAGTGTCTTATTGTATTCTGCATACTGGTCTTTTGTCCCCTTAGGTATTTTTTTTAAATTTAATTTGATTTATTATTTTATACAGCAGGTTCTTATTAGTTATCCATTTTATACATATCCTTAGGTAGGTTTATTCCTAGATATTTTATTGTTTTTGTTGCAGTGGTAAATGGGAGTGTTTCCTTAATTTCTCTTTCAGATTTTTCATCATTAGTGTATACGAATGCAAGAGATTTCTGTGCATTAAATTTGTGTCCTGCTGCTTAACCAAATTCATTGATAGCTCTAGTAGTGTTTTTGTAGCATTTTTTAGATTTCTGTATATATAGTATCATGTCATCTGCAACCAGTGACAACTTTACTTCTTCATTTCCAGGTTGGATTCCTTTTATTTAGTTTTTCCCTCTCTGATTGCTGTGGCTAGAACTTCAAATACTGTGTTGAATAATAGTGGTGAGATTGGGCATCCTTGTCTTGTTCCTGATTTTAGAGGAAAAAGTTTCAGTTTTTCATCATTGAGAACGATATTGGCTATGGGTTTGTCATATATGGTATTTATTATGTTGAGGTAAGTTCCCTCTATGCCTACTTTCTGGAGGGTTTTTATCATAAATCGGTGTTGAATTTTGTCAAAAGCTTTTACTGCATCTATTGACATGATCAGGTCGTTTTTCTCCTTCAGTTTGTTAATATGGTGTATCACATTGATTGATTTGTGTATATTGAAGAATCCTTGCATCCCTGGGATAAACCCCACTTGATTATGGTGTATGATCCTTTTAATGTGCCGTTGGATTCTGTTTGCTAGTATTTTGTTGAGGAATTTTGCATCTATATTTATCAGTGATATTGGCCTGTAATTTTATTTCTTTGTGACATCTTTGTCTGGTTTTGGTGTCAGGGTGATGGTGGCTTCGTAGAATGAGTTTGGGAGTGTTCCTCCCTCTGCTATATTTTGGAAGAGTTTGAGAAGGATCCGTGTTAGCTCTTCTCTAAATGTTTGATAGAATTTGCCTGTGAAGCCACTTGGTCTGGGCTTTTGTTTGTGGAAGATTTTTAATCACAGTTTCAATTTCAGTGCTTGTGATTGGTCTGTTCATATTTTCTATTTCTTCCTGGTTCAGTCTTGGAAGGTTGTGCATTTCTAAGAATTTGTTCATTTCTTCCAGGTAGTCCATTTTATTGGCATAGAGTTGCTTGTAGTAATCTCTCATGATCTTTTGTATTTCTGCAGTGTCAGTTGTTACTTCTCCTTTTTCATTTCTAATTCTATTGATTTGAGTCTTCTCCCTTTTTTTCTTGATGAGCCTGGTGAATGGTTTATCAATTTTGTTTATCTTCTCAAGGAACCAGCTTTTAGTTTTATTGATCTTTGCTATTGTTTCCTTCATTTCTTTTTCATTTATTTCTTATCTGATCTTTATGATTTCTTTCCTTCTGCTAACTTTGGGGTTTTCTTGTTCTTCTTTCTCTAATTGCTTTAGGTGTAAGGTTAGGTTGTTTATTTGAGATTTTTCTTGTTTCTTAAGGTAAGATTGTATTGCTATAAACTTCCCTCTTAGAACTCCTTTTGCTGCATCCCATAGGTTTTGGGTTGTAGTGTTTTCATTGTCATTTGTTACTAGGTATTTTTTTTATTTCCTCATTGAGTTCTTCAGTGATCTCTTGGTTATTTAATAATGTATTGTTTAGTCTCCATGTGTTTGTCTCTTTTACAGTTTTTTCCCTGTAATTGATATCTAGTCTCATAGCAATGTGTTTGGTAAAGATACTTGATACGATTTCAGTTTTCTTAAATTTGCCAGGGCTTGATTTGTGACCCAGGATATGATCTATCCTGGAGAATGTTCCATAAGCACTTGAGAAGAAAATGTATTCTCTTGTTTTTTGATGGAATGTCCTATAAATATCAATTAAGTCCATCTTGTTTAATGTATCATTTAAAGCTTTTGTTTCCTTATTTATTTTCATTTTGGGTGGTCTGTCCATTGGTGATAGTGGGGTGTTAAAGTCCTCTACTACGATTGTGTTACTGTCAGTTTCCCCTTTTATGGCTGTTAGCATTTGCCTTATATACTGAGCTCCTATATTGGGTGCATAAATATTAACAATTGTTATATCTTCTTCTTGGATTGGTCCCTTGATCATTATGTAGTGTACTTCTTCGTCTCTTGTAATAGTCTTCATTTTAAAGTCTATGTTGTCTGTTATGAGAATTGCTACTCCAGCTTTCTTTTGATTTCCATTTGCATGGAATATCTTTTACCATCCCCTCACTTTCAGGCTGTATGTGTCCCTAGGTCTGAAGTAGGTCTCTTGCAGACAGCATATATGCGTGTCTTGTTTTTGTATGCATTTAACCAGTCTGTGTGTTCTGGTTGGAGCATTTAATCCATTTACATTTAAGGTAATTATCCATTTGTATGTTCCTACTACCATTTTCTTGTTTTGGGTTTGTTATCGTAGGTCTTTTCTTTCTCTTGTGTTTCCTGCCTAGAGAAGTTCCTTTAGCATTTGTTTTAGAGCTGGTTTGGTGGTGCTGAATTCTCTTAGCTTTTGCTTGTCTGTAAAGGTTTTAATTTCTCTGTTGAATCTGAATGAAATCCTGTTGGGTGGAGTAATCTTGGTTGTAGTTTTTTCCCTTTCATCACTTAAATATGTCCTACCACTCCCCCTGGCTTGCAGAGTTTCTGCTGAAAGATCAAGTATTAAACTTATGGGGATTCCTTTTTATGTTATTTTTCCCTTGCTGCTCTTAATAGTTTTTCTTCATATTTAATATCTGATAGTTTGATTAATATGTGTCCTGGTGTGTTTCTCCTTGGATTTATCCTGTTTGGGACTCTATGCACTTCCTGGAGTTGACTGACCATTTCCTTTCCCATGTTAAGGAAGTTTTCACCTATAATCTCTTCAAATGTATTCTCAGACTCTTTCTTTTCCTCTTCTTCTTCTGGGGCCCCTATAACTTGAATGTTGGTGCATTTAATGTTGTCCCAGAGGTCTCTAAGACTGTCCTCAATTCTTTTCATTCTTTTTTCTTTATTCTGCTCTGCGGTAGTTATTTCCACTATTTTATCTTCCAGGTCAGTTATCGTTCTTTTGCCTCAGTTATTCTTCTGTTTATTCCTTCTAGAGAATTTTTAATTTCATTAATTGTGTTGTTCATCATTGTTTCTTTGCTCTTTACTTCTTCTAGGTCCTTGTTAAACACTTCTTGTATTTTCTCCATTCTGTTTCCAAGAATTTTGATCATCTTTACTATCATTATTCTAAATTCTTTTTCAGGTAGACTGCCTATTTTCCTTCTATTGTTTGGTCTGTTGGGTTTTTACTTTGCTCCTTCATCTGCTGTGTATTTCTCTGTCTTCTCATTTTGCTTAACTTACTGTGTTTGGGATCTCCTTTTTGCAGGCTGCAGGTTCGTAGTCCCCATTGTTTTTGGTGTCTCCCCCAGTGGTAAGGTTGGTTCAGTGGGTTGTGTAGGCTTCCTGGTGGAAGGGACTGGTGCCTGAGGCTGGATCTTGTCTTTCTGGTTTGCAGGGCTGCATACGGTGGTGTGTTTAGGGGTGTTTGTGAACTTAGTATGATTTTTGGCAGCCTCTCTGCTAATGGGTAGGGTTGTGTTCCTTTCTTGCTAGGTGTTTGGCATGAGGAGTCCAGGTCTGGAGCTTGTTGGCTGTTGGGTGGAACTGGGTCTTAGCGTTGAGAGATGGAGATCTCTGGGAGAGCTCTCGCTGATTGATATCACACGGGGCCGGGAGGTCTCTGGTGGAGCAATGTCCTGAACTTGGCTCTCACATCTCAGAGACTCAGGCCTGACACCAGACCAGAGCACCAAGACTCTGTCAGCCACACGGCTGTCTTGAGTCACGTGTACTGTGTCCAGATGGTCTCAACACCACAGTGCTCTCTCAGGGCTGCCTCCTTGAAGTAGCTCCAACTGTGGAAGCTGTGCAAAATGCACATACCAATGATGAAGGGGGCTTCTACCTGTTCTTAAGTTTGAAATCCTCACTGACATATTTCTTCATGAAATTTAAGTGTAAAATCTGATTGTGCAATTCTGCCTTTTAAATTTTCTATTTATATTTACATAATTTTATAATTTGTATTTAGTTTTATAATTATATATGTATATATTTTATATAAATATAATTACATACATTTATATAAATATAATTATATAATTTTATTTATATAATTATTTATATATAAATTATATATAATTATATATATATATGTTTATATATATTTATATAATATAATATATATTATTCCCATATTTTGGCCAGTATTGTAACTACCTTCAGCAACCAATTAGATTCTTTTTATTTCTATTTATTTACGGGTTTTATAAAAATACCTGCTCAAATTAGATAATCTGATAGTTGTATTTATATAAAATATATGTTTTTTTTCAAAAAGTATATGTAGAAAATACTGTTTACGAAGCTACTGTTTTATCTCTTTCATAGAGTATCACATTTCAAATTAAGATTGATTTTTTTTGGATTTTATTTATGCAATTGCATGACAAGTCTGTTCCAATAATTTCCCTATTTTAGAGGTAATACTGAGGTCAGTATTACTTGTTCTATATGATTTAATATTGTCAGTAATATTTCTAAATATTCTGTATCATGTCACTAAGTGTCAGAATACTTTTATTTGGAATGTAACTATATGTATATAATATATATATATGTGTGTGTGTGTGTGTGTGTGTTTAATTAAAATAGAGATTGAATAGATACATTTTAAAATGATGTAGGTTATTTGCTACAGGAGAATGGGAGGGAATTTTGGTAGTTCTTCAACCAACCACTTTGGATTAGATTAAAGAATGATTTAAGTGTAACATCTCCCTTTTTAGTAACTTCTACACTCCTTTATGAATAAAAGAAAACACTCCACCACTGTAATCAAAGAATCCATAGTTTCTAACGTGATCATAGAATAGACACTCTTAGAATTGGGTCAGTGATAATGTTCACTTTGGGGAAAATAAAACAGAGAAAAAGATCCCCTTTTTGACAGAAAGTCAAGACGCTACATATATTAGTTTTTGTTTTGTTTTGTTTCTTTGTTGAAGAACAAATGACAAAAAGTTTAGTGGATTAAAGTAACATACATATAATATCTTACAGTTAATGTGGGCCAGGAATCTGGCCATGACTTAGCTGGGTCCTCTGCGTAGGATCTCACAAAGCTATAAGCAATGTCACCCAGGACTGGGTTCCCATTAGGGACTTGGCTGGAGAAGGATCTGCTTCTAAACTTTCTTAGGTTGTTGGAGAATTAATTTCCTTGCAGTTGTAGGACTCGTGACAGCTTGTTTCTTCAAAACTAACAATGGCAAAAGAGATTCTAGCAAGATGAGTGCTCTACTCTTATGTAATCACATACACATAATTTAGTGTATCTCATCACCTTTGCTGTATTCCACTTGTTGGAAACAAATCACAAGCCCTGTCTACACTCAAAACAACTGGATTACACAAATGTGTGAACACCAGGAGGTGGGGAATACAGGAGCCACCCTAAGATCTATCTGTCACACTGTAATTACTACATTTGTGGTTAAACAATCGTGAGAAAAAACTCTGATTTCATCAGTGATGTCCCCAATAGTCAGATAATTTTGTAAGAGTCCTGGTAATCATTCAAAACTTAAAGGTTTTTGATCCCTGAAATAGCCTGGCTCAGTGTTATGAGATTTCTCCATTAATTTTGTCAATATACCTGAGAAACTTTAGGTAGGTGCTCTCCTGAGTGAGAGAATAAAACTGCAACAAGGGCCAAAAGAGCCAGTCTTAAATAACACTTCTAAGAATTACTACGGTTAATAAGTCAGTAAACAGAAAACTACCTGGAAGAAAAGTGAGAGGATAATCTGTCCAGATGAAAGACAATCACTCTAAGCAACTCTAAGGGAGCAAATCAAGCAGGTTTGCTTCAGTTTTTCTTAGGAAGGAGGTAGGTACTGGAGGGGTATCACAGTTATTGTCCATCATGAAATCCACAAATACTGAAGGGGCACGAAAGCTGATGACTTCTAATTTGTTTCCCTCTAAGAATATCCATTCTAAAGGACCAGGTCCCTGTGCCATGTACAATATGTAGCCAGAATGTAAAACACTTGTAATAGGAAGAGAGCCACAGTTTATTAGAGATTTTTCTCTTCCCCATGTTCTGACATTTAAAAAAAAAATCACTTCACTGCCTATGGTAACCAAGTGGATGAAAGATCTGAGAAAATATCTTCTACTTTTGACTTGCTTATTTTACAAAGACTCTGGAGTCTAGCAGGTGAAACCCCATGTAAGGAACTGTAAAAGAAAAAACTTGGAAGCAATCTTTCCCTGGGCTGGGAGACAAGCTTGTCTAAGGCAAATCAAGCTGTGGCTCATGGCCCAGGCACACTTTAACACTGAGTGGCTGGAATCAGCAATATCTTGCAGCCCTTAAGCTGTATTCTTAGCAACATGATATAAGGAGGAAGACTTTGAATACACACTATAAAGGGACATAATCAGTTTGGGAGACAAATTGAGATCATGACTCTTCTCAAGAATAAGCTTTGCTATTATAAACTCAGATTCATTTACTGCTATTTATTATGTTCATGAATTTGTGCTTATATAATCCCGTGTTTTAAAAATGTCTCAGCTTTAATTTTGAATACTGAAAAGATTGAAAGATAACAACTCTATGCACAAAATATCTTAAGCTTTTCGGTAATGACTAAGATTGTAAAGCAGTTCTGAGAACAAAAATTTCGAGAAATGATGCTTTAAAGAACCAATTTAGATGAAAGAAATTTAAAATTTATAATTGATAGAATTTATACCATAAATTTAGGTCATAAAAACATGTGCTTTATAGTTTATAATTTATAGAAATTTATATAATTTATAGAAATTTATTATTGATCAGTTCTAAGTACATTATAATATCCTTTATGATATTCTTTTGATCCATGAGTTATTTAGGTTTTATTCCAGATATATTTTAATTAAATATATTTTTTTTAAGTTTATAACTATGGTTATTAAATTTATCATCTAAAGACACTTTAATGTATCCTATTGTATATTTCTCCATGGATATGGGATGTCGGACATGAAAAGATATTTCCAGTTTACACCAGTATCTAAGCTCACTGTATGTTTAATAAAGATGTGTTGTCTTTAAAGAACCTTTAAAGTACAATTATTTCAAATTTTTGATACTTGTTTTATGTGTTCAATTAAAAAATGATTCACACACGCTTGAAAAGAGCATATATATTATATTATAGTCAGTGTTCTATATATGCCAATTAGACCAGATGTGTTATTTGTGCTTTGCAAATATTCTTACACCCAAACTATTGTTCTTTTGGCTTTTTGTCTGCTTAAACTGTGTTCTCTGAGGAGTTATGTATATAATTCTGTCAACTTAAACTTAACATTTTATAAGCGTATGTTTTTTCTATCTCTAAAACTTTTCTTAACAGTGAAGTATAATTATATAATACTACTATAAATGCTCTAATTTGGGGAGGTTTAATATTTTCTATGTATATTCTTTTTAGTTTTTTTTTTCTTTCAACTCTGCTGTGTCCATAATTTTTCCAAGATTTCTCTTCTGAGCTGTGGATGGGTATACGAAGTTTCCTACTTGATCTACACTTGAGTGTCTAAAAGCACATGTAACTTAGCATGTCATAAACCAAGTACCTGATCTTACCTCCAGAACCTTACTGCTGCTTCTTTTTAATGACAAGTTTAACTTTCTAGTTTCTCAGAAGACATCTATAATTTATTTCTCTTATAGTATACATTTTATTTCCAGAATATACTATTGGTTCTACCTTCAAAATAGATCTAACCACTTCTCACTATATTACTACTCCAAACTACCATTTGCTTGCCTCTGATTTTTTTAACTTATTTATTAAGTACATCTTAATAAATGTGCTTAATCACTGAATTTCACATCACTGAAATCTAATATACCTGCACAGATCTTGAGTTCATATGTTTTCACCTGAAACAACTAATCAGATCACAAATATTTCATTACCTGCATCCAAAGTTCCCCCCTTGCCCTCTCCCAGTCATTAATCACTCAAAATTAACAATTACTCAGTCTATCACAATAGATTAATTTCACTTGCTTATAGAATTTATAAAATTTAAATATACATTATTTTCTCATTTAAATCTCACTGGTTGCTCAACATAAGGTTTGTGAGATTCATATGTTGTTGTGTAGAGCATTAGTTTCTTTATTTTCATTGTTCCATATCACTTATATGTGGAATCTAGAAAAATGGTACAGATGAACTTATTTGCAAAGCAGAAATAGTCCAGATGTAGAAAACAAACTTATGGTTATCAAGGGGGGAAGTGGGTGTGTATGAGATGAACTGGGAGTTTGGGGTTGACATATATACACTACTATATATGAAATAGATAACTAATGAGAACCTACTGTATAGCACAGGGAACCCTATTCAGTGCTCTGTGGTGATCTAAATGGAAAGGAAATCTTAAAAAGAGTGGATACATATATATGTATAACTGATTCACTTTGCTGTACAGCAGAAAGTAACACAACATTGTAAAGCAACTATACTCCAATTAAAAAAAATATTCAAATATGTAGATATACCACAATTAATTGATTTGTTTTACTGTTTATGGACACTGGATTGTTTCTAGTTTGAGTCAAATAAAGCTGCTATGAGCATTGTTAACCATGAATTTGGGGACACATATGCATGCATTTTTGTTGGGTATATTCCCATGAGTGGAATTGCTCAGGTATAAAGTTAATTTGTAGATTAGGACCCACAAAATGGAGGCTGTGCCAGTGGCCCAGCCTACCTCACACATTTCAACTTAAGTCAGCCTGGCTTATCCGAAACACCTCCCAAGGAAACCTAACATACGCCAATCACAATCCTCCAACTCAGCTTTAGCTTATCTTACTTTAGAAAATAGGACGTGCTAGCATTATAAGGAAATCCTCACCTTCTTGCCAATTCTGCCCTGCTTCTGTGTTGCCTCTTCTAATGCTCTATAAAACTGGGTCTTGCCCCAAATCCCTTGGAAAGAGTGCTGCACTGTTTGTGATCCCAATACATAGATTGTTTTCCCTTGAATGAAGAGCATCAAACTCATAACTAAATTTTTGGTAACAAGATGGGACCCACAGAAAGTTGCTGAAGCTTCCAGGGACCGCTCCTAGACACAGGGGTAGGTACCTGCAGATTCCTTTTGGTTCACTGTTTCTTGAGCCACACTCTGGGACTTTGGGTAAGCTTTTCTCAGATTACACTGCGCTTGTTTTGTCATCTGAGCTCTTCAAATTTATTTATCATAATACTTCCAGGTAGAAAATTGAGGTGTGAAATACTCCAGATTTTTTAGAGTGAGACTTAGTGGGCCACAGCAGTTGGGTTTGAGGCTGACCTTATCTACAACGTAAGCTCCTTTGGGAGATTCTGAAAGGTCTCAGGAACTGTGCACAGGCAGCCAGAAAGAGTAAGTCTGGTTGAATTAGGGAAGATTATTTCAAAAATAAAATAATGGGTGTCCCTCAATCTAAAGAAAGTAAGATGGCAGCAGTTAGGGAACTCACAAAGCGTTGAGGTAAATTCACTGTATAAACCGCTGGAGGATTTGGGGGAATAAATTAAGACAAGAAATTCAGACTTTGGGGGATATTGACATACCAAAAGCTAGGTAAGCATAAGATGGACTTTTAAAAGCCATTAGGTCTGTCACTATAAAGAAATCTTGTGAAAGGAATAATAGATCTATTGCTAATGGGAATCTCAGAAGCCAAAGCCACAAGTGGTGTGCATGCCTTGAGCATTTAAAATCTGTTAGAGCACCTGCCACCTAACTAAAACTTCTGAACTAGGATAAGTTAGTTAGATTGACACCAGATTACCAAACAACCTCAAGAAAACTTCTGTGCAATGAGGTACACTGTAAAACACCACAAAATCTCCATATCTTAGGTGTTAATCTGTTTTCATGAGACCCAAGGCTTAGCTAAAGAAATGGGATCCTCACATTTCAAAGAATTAAGTGCATCACTCCTGCTTATTTTATGTCTATGAATCATGGTCCTAGAAGCTGTAGATAGTTACAAAATGTCAAAAGCTGACTAAGACAACCTAGAATTACAATAACCTTTATGGGGAACATTCTAGTTATACAAGATTGTTTATTTAAAAGTACACTTGAAAGCAGGGTTTCCCTATATTACCTTCTGTTTGTCTTGCTTTGTGTCCTGAGAATTGGGCTTGGCTTTCTCCCTGCCTGGGGTGTGCAGCTTCTTGTGTGTACAGGTAGCTCAGTCGTCAGGTTGAGGGCCCCAATATATGGCCAGATAGAAATGTGGGTTGCACTCCATTTACAGCTAAAGCTCTACCCACTGCTGCCAGCTCTCAGGGAAATAGACTTAAGTCCTTCTTTATTATGACCGTCTTTCAAAGCAGCTGTGGATCTTGGGTGCATAGTATCTTTGGGGGTTGTTCAGTATTGCCAGGGATGTTTACTTTGTTACTCTCAGGGATACAGAAACTAACCCAAATGTTTCTCAAGTTCATATGATTTGTGATAAGTTTCAAGAAAAACATCTAGTTTGTTTGTTGATTTAACTAAAATAGGCATGTCTTTAGAGTTATCAATATTAAATATAATGTAGGTATGCAATTTTATTCTACCTAGGTTAACTAAAAGTTAAATAAAGTCATGTTACCTCTATTACTGAATTTGTCAGCAAGAAAGATAACTTAAAATGATTACTGTTTAATGGCTCATGAAATTTTCATGAGTAATCTAAACATAATTGTTAAGAAAAAGTAAATTAAATAAATGTAAGATAAAAATTTATAAATAAGCCTTCCAACAGTTATGCTTTAAGTAAACTCTGTTTACTTTAAGCATAGTTTAAAAAATCTTTTTGGTAACGTGAAAGCTTAAACTCATACTGAGATAAGTTACATAATGGATATTCATTGAGTATCTAGATCATTTCCAAATAAGATAAAATACGGAAACATTAATTGCTAAACATAGGTTTATCTACTTTTGGCTTCCTTTTATAGAGGAACTAAATACATTTGGGTTTATTAAACATCCTTTTTGTGACGTTAAATAACTTACTCCGAGAAAGAATATACTTCTAAAAATTATAAAATATATTTATAAATTTGCCAATTCAGAGAATACTAGTATAACAGGCAGTCCATAATTGCTTACTTCCTAGATTTCATTAGGAATTAAACATTCTGTGGGTTAAGAATTCTAATCAAAATACGAAATTAAAAGTATTTAAAAATAATAATAGTTAAAGGAAACAACTGTGCATGAAAAGTAGAATGACCACTTGTTCCAGAATGCGAAAGAAAGAAAAAAAGCATAGGACAAAACCTGAATGGATATGAAAAGTTGTAGAAATTTTATGGAAAAGGAATTTGAGAAAGGAATTTTATGTGTGGTCAAGCTGGTTAAGGTTTCTTTTTTTTTAAATAAGTGTAAATATCAAAAGTACTTTGATGTAAAATTAGAATTTGGTTTTCTCTCTGTTAAAAACACAAGGTGGTTTTGGATTATTGGTCTGTTCTTGATAAGAGATTGTGAAAAGTTTATTTGACCTTTTGGGCAATCTACCTGTAAAGCAAAGATTTGGGGTCTTAACAAAGCAGTAACTGACTCTTTAGTTAGCAATGAAACATCACTAAGGTTAAAAATGGTATAAAAATTTAGAGCTATAATCCACATATATTTGTTTGTTTATTTTTTACATCTTTATTGGAGTATAATTGCTTTTCAATGGTGTGTTAGTTTCTGCTTTATAACAAAGTGAATCAGTTATACATATACATATGTTTCCATACCTCTTCCCTCTAGTGTCTCCCCCCCTCCCACCCTCCCTATCCCACCCCTCTAGGTGGTCACAAAGCACCTAGCTGATCTCCCTGTGCTATGAGGCTGCTTCCCACTAGCTATCTATTTTACGTTTGGTAGTGTATATATGTCCATGCCACTCTCTCACTTTGTCACAGCTTACCCTTCCCCCTCCCTCCTGAAGTCCGTTCTCTAGTAGGTCTGTGTCTTTATTCCTGTCTTACACCTAGGTTCTTCATGACATTTTTTTTCTTAGATTCCATATATATGTGTTAGCATATGGTATTTGTCTTTCTCTTTCTGACTTACTTCACTCTGTATGACACACTCTAGGTCCATCCACCTCACTACAAAATAACTCAATTTCGTTTCTTTTTATGGCTGAGTAATATTCCATTGTATATATGTGCCACATCTTCTCCATCCATTCATCCGATGCTGGACTTAGGTTGCTTCCATATCCTGGCTATTGTAAATAGAGCTGCAATGAACACTGTGGTACATGTCTCTTTTTGAATTATGGTTTTCTCAGGGTATATGCCCAGTAGTGGGATTGCTGGGTCATATGGTAGTTCTACTTTTAGATTTTTAAGGAACCTCCATACTGTTCTCCGTAGTGGCTGTATCAATTTACATTCCCACCAGCAGTGCAAGAGGGTTCCCTTTTCTCCACACCTTCTCCAGCATTTATTGTTTCTAGATTTTTTGATGATGGCCATTCTGACTGGTGTGAGATGATATCTCATTGTAGTTTTGATTTGCATTTCTCTAATGATTAATGATGTTGAGCATTCTTTCATGTGTTTGTTGGCAGTCTGTATATCTTCTTTGAACAAATGTCTATTTAGGTCTTCTGCCCACTTTTGGATTGGGTTGTTTGTTTTTTTGATATGGAGCTGCATGAGCTGGTTGTAAATGTTGGAGATTAATCCTTTGTCAGTTGCTTCATTTGCAAATATTTTCTCCCATTCTGAGGCTTATCTTCTGGTCTTGTTTATGGTTTCCTTTGCTGTGCAGAAGCTTTGAAGTTTCATTAGGTCCCATTTGTTTATTTTTGTTTTTATTTCCATTACTCTAGGAGGTGGGTCAGAAAGGATCTTGCTGTGATTTATGTCATAGAGTGTTCTGCCTATGTTTTCCTCTAAGAGTTTGATAGTTTCTGGCCTTACATTTAGGTCTTTAATCCATTTTGAGCTTATTTTTGTGTATGGTGTTAGGGAGTGATCTAATCTCATACTTTTACATGTACCTGTCCAGTTTTCCCAGCACCATTTATTGAAGAGGCTGTCCTTTCTCCACTGTACATTCCTGCCTCCTTTATCAAAGATAAGGTGTCCATATGTGCGTGGGTTTATCTCTGGGCTTTCTATCCTGTTCCACTGATCTATCTTTCTGTTTTTGTGCCAGTACCATACTGTCTTGATTACTGTTGCTTTGTAGTATAGTCTGAAGTCAGGGAGCCTGATTCCTCCAGCTCCTTTTTTCGTTCTCAAGATTGCTTTGGCTATTCGGGGTCTTTTGTGTTTCCATACAAATTGTGAAATTTTTTGTTCTAGTTCTGTGAAAAATGCCAGTGACCGTTTCATAGGGATTGCACTGAATCTGTAGATTGTTTAGGGTAGTAGAGTCATTTTTCACCATGTTGATTCTTACAATCCAAGAGCATGGTATATCTCTCCATCTATTTGTATCATCCTTAATTTCTTTCATCAGTGTCTTATTCTAATTGCTTTAGGTGCAAGGTTAGGTTGTTTATTCGAGATGTTTCCTGTTTCTTAAGGTAGGATTGTATTGCTATAAACTTCCCTCTTAGAACTGCATTTGCTGCATCCCATAGATTTTGGGTCGTCATGTCTCCATTGTCATTTGTTTCTAGGTATTTTTTGATTTCCTCTTTGTTTTCTTCAGTGATTAACAGAGAATAACTTTGTTATTAAGTAGTGTATTGTTTAGCCTCCATGTGTTTGTATTTTTTACAGATCTTTTCCTGTAATTGATATCTAGTCTCATAGCATTGTGGTCGAAAAAGATACTTGATACAATTTCAATCTTCTTAAATTTACCAAGGCTTGATTTGTGACCCAAGATATGATCTATCCTGGAGAATGTTCCATGAGCACTTGAGACAAATGTGTATTCTGTTGTTTTTGGATAGAATGTCCTATAAATATCAATTAAGTCCATCTTGTTTAATGTATCATTTAAAGCTTGTGTTTCCTTATTTATTTTCATTTTGGATGATCTGTCCATTGGTGATAGTGGGGTCTTAAAGTCCCCTACTATGAATGTGTTACTGTTGATTTCCACTTTTATGGCTGTTAATATTTGCCTTATGTATTGAGGTGCTCCTGTGTTAGGTGCATGAGTATGTACAATTGTTATATCTTCTTCTTGGATCAATCCCTTGATCATTATGTAGTGTCCTTCTTTGTCTCTTCTAATAGTCTTTATTTTAAAGTCTATTTAGTCTGATATGAGAATTGCTGCTCCAGCTTTCTTTTGATTTCCTTTTGTATGGAATATCTTCTTCCATCCCCTCACTTTCATTCTGTATGTGTCTTTAGGTCTGAAGTGGGTCTCTTGTAGACAGCATATATATGGGTCTTGTTTTTGTATCCATTCAGCCAGTCTATGTCTTTTGTTGGGAGCATTTAATCCATTTACATTAATCCACATAGATTTCAATTGAAACTTATTGAACTTCTAGTAGCCTCAGTACATATGTTCTTACTTAAAGTGGCATACCAGGGGAAGTAAAACTATATCTCAGTTATAAATTCCCCTGTGGAAGAAGTAATTCAAAAATGGAATATAATAAGAGAAAGTAATATCTAATTTGACTGATGTCAAAGGATCTGAAAAGAGTTTTGCTCTCAAGATGCATGGACTGTTCTCTCAGAATCCTGATTTTAAAAAGTAATCTCTAAAAGAGGCAAAAACCTCACATTCCCTGATGTGACATACATCCATACATAAGTACATGCATTCATACACATGTATATATAAAATATTAGAGACATGAGAAAATATAAGAAGTGAGAAAAGTACAAAAAAATATGTAGTATACACACACAACCTTGGATTCCAAATGTATAATGGTAGAATGAATAAAATTAGACAGTGAAATAAGACACTTTCTGGATTGGACCAACTATGACTTGGCAATTTACTTGATGTGCAAGGACCAATTCTTGAAAATACTTTCCCATTCTTGATGAATTGCTTTGTTTGTCAAAAATTAATTGATCATATATATGATCATATATTAATTGATTAATAATTAATAATAAAATAAATAGTAAGATAAAAAATAAATAAAATAATACAATTAATACTTAATCATAATTAATTAATTGATGATATATATACATGATCATATATATATATGTGTGTGTCGAATTCTGGAGTCCATGATGTCCTATCAATATATTTATTTATTCTAACATGAATACCACATTCTCTTGACCTCTGCAGCTCTTTTACAGCCTTGAAATCAGGTTGTGTGCATCTCCAATCTTATTTTTTTTCTGAGTAATGTATTTTCTACCTGTTTTCTTTTTGATTCCTTCTGTTCATTCTTGCTGGGAATTAATTTTGTTAATATTTAACAATCAATTTTGAATTTGTTAATTTTATTATTTTTTTGCTTTCATTGATTTCTCTCCTTTTTTTCCGCACTTAATATGTCCTTTCTCCTGTTTATTTTGGGTTTAATTTCTGTTTCATTTTCCAGTATCTTAACATCAAAACTTAGATTTAACTTAGTAGAATTATATTACATCTGGATTGGAAAAACTCTATGCTTACTTCCAGTAGCACCTGGATATCTGTCTTTGGCTTGGTCAAGAAAAGTTCTGTGGATTAACTAATCAACTAATAAATTATAATGTGCTGAGTAAAGTCCACAACTTTTCTGTTGACATCCCTGGTCAGTTTGTTTGATGAGGACTTTCCCTCTGTCTAACTGGTTTGTCAACCTGGCTTGACTACATGACCAGAGAGACATTAAAAAAACATATATTTCTCATCTTCTCTCTGAGAAAGTCTACATTGAGCTCTTCCCAAATCAATATTCATCAGAACAGATTTTGGCAGTTTAATCTTGAGATAAAATGCCCTTAACATATGATAATGAATAATAAGATTTTAAGGGCACAGTATGTTGCTGTATCTCATATGATCAGTAGAGATACAGATCCTCGCCCTCTTTGTAATTTTTATTTTGTAAATTTTAGTTCTCTTCAGTTTTATTGAGAAGAGATCTTTATAATGTCTTGCATACACCGCATGCTTTAAAGAAATCTGGGTTTGACCATCCTAGCAGTATTTTTGAAATTTGTATTTTCCAATAGATTTCTTATCTCAAGATAATCTACAGGATTTAAATATGCTAAGATTTGATTCTAAACATTTTTTCAAGAGTAAGAAATTCTATGAATAAATTTAATTATTGTCTCTTAAATTTTATTATAAACTAACCTCCTGTCTTGTAAAGTATATCAATTCCAAAACTAGTCTGGGATACTTTTATACCTGAAAACTATTATATGAATAGTAAAATGTGTGTGAATTAATTAGGTTACAAAAATTGTACAAATTAAAAATATTTTAAATATTCTTATCACAGTGATGAAGGTACTCTAAGCTTTCAATAAAGTATGCTTTTATTCTGTTTTTTTGGTAGATCTGTGGGCTAAAAGAAGTTGATGAAGACAGACTTCCACTATATTTCAGCTTTAAACCTTTGAGATTTGCTCTTCCCTCTGAGTCTCAAGACCAGGTAAGACAATGAGCAACACTTCATTCTAATCTCAAAGGAGAAATAGTTGCTATTTCTAGTGTTGACTTCGTGTACAGTCCTTTGAAGTCTTTACAGGTGCCCTTCCAAGGACCTGGCCTTCAGACCAAAAGATTAAAGGGAAAAAATATAAAAGCAAAGAAGCCCCCTTTTCCCCTAGATTTTGTGGAAATGGCATTTCCTGTTTGAGGCCAAAATGCATCTTCTTTTTTTTCGATTTTTTTTGCTGTTATTTTTTTTGTACAAACTGATTTAAGAACTATTTATGTATGGCTTTCGTTTTGCCAGAGACATGCTTTACACTAGGGATACAATAGTACATAAGCATGATTGTTAATTTTACTCTTCAAGGGTATGGGGATTACTGTTTGAGAAATTATATGTAGTCATGTTTAAACACATAGTCTTGTGATACAACAGAAGCAGATTTGAGTCTCAAGTTTATCTTGGATTTATTAACTTATTACCTGTCTAATGCTTAAAGTGTTAAGCACTTAACATATTGGAGCATCAGTTTTCTGTATTTTAAAAGGAGATAATAATACTTCTATTAAAAGATTACGTTGGCAGTTTGATAATGTAATGTAGAAAAGTTCAAGAAAGTGTAGAATGCTTGGCATATAAGTGATCAGTAAGAGAAAGAACTTTAAATACATTGTTCTTCTTCATTACCACTGTCATCATCACCACGACCATTAGTGTCTCAATTTTGTAGTATATGTAATTCATCTGTAATAGTTATTTTAGAATTGGGGCTTAGTATTAGATGTGAGATATATGTTACTAGTATTGTAACAGTTTGGTTACCTTAGCAGAAAATAATACATTGAAATATTGATTGTTCACCTTTCAGTGTTATAGCAAGATATATATCTGATGAGATCAACTGAATATTTTCTACAGAAAAATATAAAAGATGTAGTCAAATAATACAAAAGTGATTATGATTACTTTTGTTTTTTGTCTTTACATTTGGTCTATGGTAAATTTTAAGACTTTCATCTCTCTTCTTTTTTGTGTCTCACCTTAGGTTATTTTCCTACTTGTTAATAAGTTAAAGCTGAGGGATACTGAGAGAATAAACTAAATGAATATCAAGATCTCTGATCTGAAAAGTCCTAAGTCAGAAGGTCACATATGTCCTATTAGCACATATTAACACATGCTTTTATCTTCAGCACTTAAATAGCATTGTCCTCAGGTAAATTACAATTTATTTATAGGAGACACAGCAGAATGAATTGTACAAGCTGTTAGCTGTTGAAGGAAGTGACTTTGTCTTTCTTTTCCACTGTTGTATACTTAAACTTCACATTCTTGATCACACTCTTGTTAGCACTATTTGGACCTTATATGTAAAGTCAGGTTTCCATCATTCCTGCCTGCTTTCCTTAAACCATTTTAATTAATATTTTTTAAAAGTAATACATTGCACATATATTTCAGAACTATTATGTTTTTTATTGTGGCGTACTTTATATACTGTGAAATGCTCAAGTATTAAGAATATCATTTAATTAAATTTGATGACTAAATATCAAGACCCAGAACACTTTCACAACCCTACAAAGTCCCCATGTGTCCCTTTCCAGTCAAGCCAGACAAGAGCACTACCAGGAAGAAATCCTTGAATTAATTCCTATCACCATAGTTTAGCTTTGTCTCTTCCATAATTCCATGTAAATGGAATCATACAGTGTGTATTCTCTTGTACTCCCAGCCTCATTTGCTTTCAGTAATATTTGTGAGATTACTGATATTGTTATAGTATCAGTAGCTCAGTCTTTCTAGTTCTGAGTAGCATTCTCCTGTATTAATATAACATAATCTGTATACCCATTTTCCTTATGGTAGAAACGTAGATTGTTTCCAGTCTTCTGGCTTTTATGAATAAATCTATAATGAGCATTCCTTAAAAAGCTTTTTGTATACATAGGTTTTCATACTCTTGGATAAACAACTAAGAGTAGAATTGTTTAGCTTTTTAAGAAACTAGAGAATAGTTCCAGTATATAGGTAGCATTTTGTGTTCCCACCACCATTATGGGAGACTTCTTGATGCGCCACATCCTTTATATATGGTGTTGTCAATTGTTCTAATTTATCTATTTTGGTGTGTATCTAGCAGATCTCATCCTGAATTAATTTGCCTTTTTATGATGACCATGAGGTTGAGTTTGGACTACTGAGGTTGAGTTTAAATCTTACACATCCTTATGGATTTTTTCTACTGTTTTATTTATTATTGAAAAGTGTCTGCTAATGTCTTCAATTATGATTGGGAGATTTGTGTCTAGTTCTCTTTAGTTTTAGCAAGTTTTCTCCTGTATTTGAGAACTTGGTTCATACACATTTTGAATTACGTTTTCTTGATTAACTCAACATTCCTTTATTGGAAAATGACCTTTTTTTTTTTTTTTAATCTCTGGTAACACACTTTATCTTGGTCTTTATTTTGTGTATTAGTGAGTCATATTAGCTTTATGTTGCTTAGAGTTTGTATGGCAATTTTTTTCCCATCCTTCACTTTCAGCTTATTTATGTCTTTATGTTTAGGTTTCCATCTGTTAAACATATAGTTCATCTTGATTTTTATGTATTGTGAACTCTTTATCTTTTAATTTGGGTCGTTGATTCATTTAACTGTTGATATGTTTGGATTTTAAGTCTTGGTATTTGATTTCTATACTTTCTATATTCTCTTGTTTCTTCTGTTTCTAATTTCCTGTCTTATTTGTTGGTAAATCACTTATGTTATAGCATTCCTTTTCATCTTCTCTACTAAATTTTAAACTATGCTTTCTTGTCTTATCTTTTATTGGTTTCTTTGGGTAGTACAAAATGAAGTCTTAAGTTATCACAGTCTATATCCAAACCTACTCTCTTAATTCACAAAATATTTAAGAACTTCATGATAATGTACTTCCAATTTATAGACTTCATGACAGTGTATGTACCACCCTCCTTCCCTTTATGTTTTTATTTTTATGTATTTTTGTTTTAGAAAAGCTATACAAATGGTATATTATTATTTGTACTTTAAACAGTGTATAGTCTCTCAGGAGACTAATGCCATCCTTTAGATTTCAACACTCTGATGGATTCAAATATACCATTTTGTACATTATCTACTTTGCTCTTACCAGTAGGTTAGAAGCAACAATGTCTTGTAACTTTTTACAAGTGGAATTTCTTAAAGATAATAGTTAATGACTGGCCTTTATTTTAAGAATATATTTGTATATATATATATATATATATATGTATATATATATTGCACCCATATGCTGGATGAGGCACTGTGCTAAGGATAAAGATACAAAAGTAAGATACTACCCAAAGCAATCTACAGATTCAATGCAATCCCTGTTAAGCTACCAATGGCATTTTTCACAGAACTAGAACAAAATATTTCACAATTTGTATGGAAACACAAAAGACACTGAATAGCCAAAGCAATCTTGAGAAAGAAAAACGGAGCCGGAGGAATCAGGCTCCCAGACTTCAGACTATACAACAAAGCTGCAGTAATCAAGATAATATGGTACTGGCACAAAAACAGAAATATAGATCAATGGAACAGGATAGAAAGCCCAGAGATAAACCCATGCAAATATGGTCACCTTATCTTTGATAAAGGAGGCAAGAATATACAATGGAGAAGAGAGCCTCCTCAATAAGTGGTTCTTGGAAAACTGGACAGCTACATGTAAAAGAATGAAATTAGAACACTCCCTAACACCATACACAAAAATAAACTCAAAATGGATTAAAGACCTAAATATAAGGCCAGACACTATAAAACTCTTAGAGGAAAACATAGGCAGAACACTCTATGACATAAATCACAGCAAGATCCTTTTTGACCCACCTCCTAGAGAAATGGAAATAAAAACAAAAATAAAGAAATGGGACCTAATGAAACGTAAAAGCTTTTGCACAGCAAAGGAAACCATAAACAAGACAAAAAGACAACCCTCAGAATGGGAGAAAATATTTGCCAATGAAGCAACTGACAAAGGATTAATTTCCAAAATTTACAAGCCACTCATGCAGCTCAATATCAAAAAAATAAACAACCTAATCCAAAAATGGGCAGAAGACCTAAATAGACATTTCTCCAAAGAAGATATACAGATTGCCAACAAACACAGCCATTAATGTCACTAGGGCACTTTTCTGCCCAATTTCTGTTTTTTTTTTAATTTTTTATATAAATGGACATTTCCCTAACATCTCTGATTATGGCAAAGATGATTTGTTGTATTGAGTTAAAAAAAAATTCTTTAGGTCTCTTTAACTTCTTGCTTCACATATTGGCCTGCAATGCTTTACACTTAAAAAAAAATTCTGAATATAATTGTTCTCAAATATAGTCCACACAATGTAGAAATAACAATTCTTCCATCTCCATCACACGTCATTCATTAATTAACTGCAGAGCCACCATTATCAGTCTGCTTGCTGAATATTCTCTCCTACACCCCACCCCCCGAATTTCCCTGTGACTGAATAAGGCTTTTAGTGCATAGTGAGGACCTTTATTATAATAAAACCATAAAAATTAAATGAACATAGATAGTTACCAACAGAAAAATCACATACCAAATGGGGCTAAATAATGTTTTTCTTTAGGTAAATATTTACTTTTTCTCTGAATTTAATTTATTACTATTTTACCTGAAATTTTTGGTATAATTTATAGTTGAAAATAATACATTCTCTCCTAATACCAGGATGACCACATCTTTAATAATATCTTCAATATTATTTTTCAAGGAAGGCCTTGAGACACTCCTAAAGTTTTTGTTCATTTACCATCATTTAGAATATCTAAATTCTATTTTCATAAAAGTCATGCATTTTAACATTCAAATTCATATATTTAAACTTTCAAATTACAATTGTTGATTCAACAATGTGGAATGAGATTTGGTTAACAAACATTTCGTCGTATCCATCATGGTACAGGCCTGTTCAAAACTACTGAGACATATACAGCAGTACTTTGTGCTCTACAGTAAGGGAGTTTACAAACTCTACACATTTGAGAGAGATTTTAGGAAAGATTCCTGGGAGCACGTGACATCTGTGTCTACAGATAAGTTAAATAAATAGCTGTTTTACCCCCAAATTGTCTCATCTGAAGCTTCCAAAATATTCTGCATGTCTGAAATACCCATGAGATTTAGAGCCAACAGTTAACACATAAAGGGACCTTTAAAATATAATTCATGTGTCAAGGCAAGATACCTGAATATTAAAATCTAGATCATCTTTCTGTCTTCTCCTAACATAGTAGAGAATTCTGATTGAGTTCTACCCCTTCAGCTCTAACCAAGTGCGTATATAAGAAGCAGTTCTCTAAGGAGCATGTCTCTAAGTGTTATCCAAGAGTTCATTAGGATAGCTTTCATTATTTTGCACAGCGATTTTTACAGAGAGAGTAGAGAGACTGGATATAAATTTTTCTGCAAGATAAGTGTCAGGAAAAAAAAGAAGCTAATATCTTCTGGTGAACAAAGTTTTTTTTTTCTTTCCACTGAAAATTGAGAGTTATATAATTCATTGCATTTCTCTCTCAGTGTATGATACTCGAAAATGTCAGCCTGTGATCAAAAAAAAAGTTTTTTCCTCTCCCTTTACTACATTACTTTTGTCCTTACTTTGTTCTCAAAAAATTATTTCTTGGTCTTCTCTCATCATGGCTTTATTAGAATCTTCCAGAAATTCATATTTTAGTAAGGATCATAGAAATAAATATAAATAATAACATGCATTTATAGATGTAAATGTACATATGTATATCATTGTTTATATTTAGTTAAAAATATATGATCCATTTCCTACTTTTACAAAGCAATTTATATGTTTTCTCCTTACTTTATACATTTTTAAATAAACCTACATCTTTGGTTCAAAGCCTTAACAGTTACTAAAGAAAATTCAGATGAAGAATAGTGAGACTAAAGTTTGAATGCAGGAAAAAAAAAAAAAAAGAATGGAAAAGAGCTTTTAAAAATTTGATTCATCCCTATCCCCACCTAATCCCTAGAAGAAAGGAAACACATCATAGTAGTATTTGAGGATAGCACTGCTCTCTCTTAGTTCTGTGACATTAGAAACTTTGCAGCTACACTGTGAGAAGATGCAAACTGCTCAGACTTCTGCCATCTTCCATAAAAGGTTAACTCTATCATTTTGAGAAATGTTAACAAAATAACATCCATTTTGCTTACTTTCTGCTTTTGGGAAAAGGTCAGCTTTCCTAGAAATACTATTTATTATTTAGCACTCAATTTCTTTCTATTTAATGATCCTATTAAAAACATCTCAATTTAATTAGAAAAAAGGATGATTAGAAATATAATAGAAGCCTAAAATGAAGCAAACACCATCTCTCTCTCTCTCTCTGTCTCTATCTCACACACACACAGATACAAACAAATTACTTTGGACATAATATGTTACTTTTCAAATGTGAGGACATTACAAAAATTTGCACTGATGTGAGAGTTGGGTAGTAAAACATATCATACTGTCAATTCATAATTAATAAGAGGTAGTAAGAATTTTTACATCCCTTTCACGGAGAGATGAGCTACCAAGGCAAAATTTAGAATGTTTGGACTAATATAGGTAATTCAGATTCTGGCTATTTCCATGCTTTACCACGTTGTAGCTAAATGTACCTAAGAAACATTTCCAAAGGTCAGAAGATGAAGAGTAAAATAAGATTATCTATTCTTATTTATATAATTTATGATACATAGTTATGTGTGCTTGTAAGATTATTTATGTTTAATGGTTATATGGATCCTGGCATTCTCTAAGTCGTGTGCTTCTAAGGTCTTTTAGAAGGGAATTTTATCCACTTTAGAGGCTAATTTTGTGTTTCAATATTTTTGCAGCAAATTATTGATAAGAGGAATTCTGTTGATAAATATTTAAAGCTATAGCTAATGCTTTTGAAAGTAAGTTTTGTTTTGTTTTCTTATATTCGGAAAATTTTGCTGGAGTTAGGAGAGAGCTTTATGTGTTTTCCTTCATTTTTTAAATGTGGGCCAGACAGAACTGAACCCCTTAGAGATTTATGAGGATGTCAAAATAGACCCCTCAGAGTGAAATTCTACTGCTGCTCCTACATTTTACAGAGCATGCTAGCACTGATCCTCTAAACACTGTACATTTAACTCAGAGATCCTCAGCTGATATGGTGGAGAGGGACAGAGAAAAGAAATACCAGAATCAATTTGTGCTCTTTAAAATCTTTTTCCAGAGCCCCACACATGCTAATTCTGAATTTCCGGGTACATGGATCTATAATGAGGATGAATTAAGGTGTGAGAGCTTATTGTCATGGTCTACAGTAAGGACTGACAAATTTTCTATCGAGGGTCACATAGTAAATATTCTAATCTGTGAGGGACCTATGATCTCTGTTGCAAATCCTCATCCCTGCTAATATTATAACGCAAACACATTAGTAAGAAGCCCTTAAATGAATGAGCAGTGTGACCATGGTTGTTGGAATGATGTCCTATTTATCTTTCCTATCTCCAGCTGGCAGTATCTGATAACTGGTATGGGTTTAATAGAAATGGTGTGGATTGACAAAACCACAATGAGATATTACCTCACACCTGTCAGAATGGCTATTATCAAAAAGTCTACAAATAACAAATGTTGTCAGGGATGTGGAGAAAAGGGAACCCTTGCACATTCTTGGTGGGAATGTAAATTGGTGCAGCCATTATTGAAAGTAGTATGGAGATTCCTCAAAAAACTAAAAATAGAACTACCATATGATCCAGCAATTCTACTCCTGGGTATATATATAAAGAAAACAAAAACAGTAATTCAAAAAGGTTCATGAACCCCATGTGTATAGCAGCATTATTTACAATAGCCAAGATATTGAGGCAACCTAAGTGTCCTCCAACCTATAAATTATGCACTCATCTACTTATCATTAATGTTATTTTAAATTTGGCAATGTTCATGTCTGTTCTGTAATGTACTCATTCTGCATTTGAGTGCTCTTCAATACTTAGCAATCTATTTCCAGCTTTTAAAAAATTCAGTGATAACTTTTACAGTTAATGCATTTAAAATGTGCATTATATAATACTGTACATATTAAGTAAATATCCATTTAATCAGTTACTAATTTTATACCTATACCAAAAACTATGGCTTTATGGAATTGACTTCAGCAAAACGTAGAAAATAAACGTGCCCCATTAACAGCCCCATAGTCTTACAACAATACATGGATTAACAGCAATGGAAGAGTTACAGTGAAGTATTTTTTGGCAGCTGTATAGTAACCAGCTCAGTGATGTGTACCTATTTATTATCTTTCGGACTTCTGCTTCATGGTTGCCATACAGAGGATGGTATTGACCCCACCCTTTATCCAAAATTAACTTGGAGGTTGAGATGAACGTTGTAGCACATGTACCAAGAGCTTATGAAGAGATTTTTTTTTTTTGATTTACAGTGTTTCAAGTGTACAGCAAAATGATTTAGTTATCCATATTATATATATTTTTTTCTAGATACTTTTCCATTATAGTTATCACATGATATTGGATATAGTTCCCTGAGATATGCAGTAGCTTCTTGTTGGGTATCTATTTTATATATAGTAATATGTATCTGTTCATCCCAAACTCCTAATTTATTCCTCCCCCCTACCTTTCAGTTTTGGTAAGCATAAATTTATTTTCTATGTCTGTGAGTCTGTTTATTTTGTAAATAAGTTCATTTGTATCATTTTTTTCTTTAGATTCCACATCTAAGTGATATCATGATTTCTTATGCATATATTGAGGTTTTCTGATAGAGTAGGGAAGGCATCCAAGCTAGTGCAAAAAGGAGCAAGTGGCATGTGTGTGCCTGTGTTTGTATGTGTGTGTGAGTGTGAGATAGAGGGTGGGGCCAAGGTCAGGTTTGCCTGGTGCAATGGTCAGGTTTGCCTGGTCTGACCTTCCCTGTTGGTGTCAAGGGAGTGCACATCTGGAATTTCTTTTCAGCTTGCCCAGATATGTGGCAAAGGAGGATGGTGGGACTTGAAAGTTGTCAATAGTTAAATATCAAAAATTAAGTGAGACTCTCTTTCAAACTTGATGGTTAAATTTGACCTTGTTTGAGTACAGGAGACTTGCAGCTGAGACTAGTAAGGGAGGTTAAAGTTCTGTTGCATGCCTTGTGCAAGTGTTGAGTATTCTACACTTTGTGATGTGAAATATATGCCTTGGTCACTATCATTGATGACTTGAACAATGAAGAGGATATAGAGCGTCTTGTTGATGCCTTGTATTATTATTGCTTTAGAATGTGCAGAGTTGGGTTTGACCTTGATATATATGTGTGTGTGTGTGTGTGTGTGTGTGTGTGTGTGTGTGTGTGTGTGTTTTGTGGCACGCGGGCCTCTCACTGTTGTGGCCTCTCCCTTTGCGGAGCACAGGCTCCGGACGCGCAGGCTCAGTGGCCATGGCTCACGGGCCCAGCCGCTCCGCGGCATGTGGGATCTTCCCGGACCGGGGCACGGTCCCGCGTCCCCTGCATCGGCAGGCAGACTCTCAACCACTGCGGCACCAGGGAAGCCCTGTGTGTATGTATTTAGGACAGATACAGTTAGCCCTAAATTAAGGCTAATTTGTTAACAAGAAATTAACAGAGTTCTTTACCTCAAAGGAGCAACTTAAAGAAGTTTTATAGCTGGACCAGATTGTACACCATTGTCAATGGCCCAAGAGTCTGCAAAACTATGCTGATGGGGTCCATTGATGGTCAGTGAATCCTCTAGTGCTAAGGTGACTGCCTGAAATCCAGCCAATTTTGCTGACTCTTGGGTCATTGGATTAAATCTATAAAAGTAGGTTGGTAGGGTGAGCAAATAGGGCACAAAGCAGCACAACTCCAAGTACATGCTTGCAAACAGGCAGCAACAGAGCAAAAACACAAGATAGTCAATAGGCAGCAGCTCAAAGTACAAGCATGCCAACCGACAGGAGCCATATGGCCAGCCAAAGCAAGAGAAGAAAGACCACTAGTGGTGGTCATCTTCTAAGACTCTGCTTGCTGTGCATACAGCTTTGTGGTTGCCTACTGAGGGTAGGATCAACCCTTTCCCACCCAAAATTGGTTCAGATGCTAAGATGGATAATATTACACATTCACCAAGAGTGTATGAAGAGATTCATTGCTCATATATTGAGACTTTGTGAGTAGAGGAGGACAGAAACACAAGTATTGTGAAAAAATGTCTTAGAAAGGAGTGACTTTATTTTTTATTGTTTTTAGAGGCAGGGACTAGCATAGGGTTACTGCATGCAGGCTGGCTTTTCTTCAAGGTAGGGGATGATCCAGGCTTTCTATAGCTCATCCAGATATCATAAAAGAAGAAAGGAGCATAGTAGGGCTTGAGAGATATCTCGGTCAAACATCAAAAAAGGAGTCAGATTCCATTTAATTCCCTACTCTTTAAAAATGGTTCACACAGCTACATACTGGAAACAGTTCAATATCATTCTAATATATGCATGGAAATAACAACCTTACCGATAACTAACAGCCTTAATTATGGCTGCAAAATCTCTTTTGCCATGTAAGATAGTAATAATCACAAGTGCAATATGTCATCACATTCATAGTCCCAATTTTAATTTAATCATAATATGCATTAAACTATAGGCAACTATAGTTGCAAATGGCACAAAAGCATAGCAGCATGACATTGAATAATTAGCCAATTCAATCAGAAAAATAAATAATCCCCCCCTAAGTTGACTAGGAAGTTGTATCAATATTATCAAACATACCAAGGATCTTAATGACTAGGGTGACTTTCTCAGAAGTTTATGTTGTTGTTGTTGTTTTGTAATAATACTAAAAGGTTTGGAGTTGATAATTTCTATGACTGTTTTTATAGCTTTGTGTCCTTCATTCCAAGTATTTCCCTATAGTTTATGGCATTGACTAACTTGACTCCCTTGTATTTGACTCTAACCACCTGTGCAAATTTAAGATTCTGTTCTTTTTTTTCTGAAAGTATCTGATATATTAAATATTTCAATCTAAAAGAAAAAATTTTGAAAATTCTTTGACAGTCTTCTCATTGACAGTTGAGATATATGTTTGCCTCTCTTGATTCTGGGCCTCTGTGACTGCATAACCAATAGAATATTGCAGAATTGATACTGTTTCAATTTCTGAGTATCTTCCATTTCTGGTATCTAGGTCTATTAACGCTTGGAGTTATTAGCCACAACCTTAAAAACTGACCCCCATGGTGACCTATCCATATTCCTGATAACAGATTTATGGCTAAAATAAGTGTTTGCTGTTCTTTTAAGCCACCATACATTGGGTTTGTTAGGAAACAATTGATAACTGAAACAGAGTTTGGTACTTAAAATAAGTATGCTACCATAACAAAATTCTATAACATTCGCTTCAGGCCATTTGTTTTGTTCCTAGTTTTGGGCGATTAAGAATAAAGCTGTGTAGTAGGCAGGATTCTAAAATGCCTTTCCCCACCCCAGTTTTTCCACTCTAATCCTGAGGATTATGCATATGATGATATTTCATGGCCAGGATTATGTAAGATTACATGATAAGAGGAAATTTGCAGATGTAATTAAGGTTACTAATCGGTTGACCTTGAGTTAACTAAATCAGAGATTATCTGCTTGGACCAAATATAATCACATGATCCTTTTAAAGCAGAGATATTTTTCCATCTAGTAACAGAAGATAAAATCAGAGACATTTAAAGAAGAATCTGACACACTTGAAATGGAAAGAACCACATGCAAAGACCAAAGAGTAGACTCTAGGAGCTGAGTGAAGTGCCTGGATAATATCCAGCAAGGAAATTTGGAGGGGGGGTGGTGTGTCTCTGTCCTATAGCTGCACAGAACTGAAATCTACCTACAACCTGAGTTTCACCTGAGTGAAATTGATAGTGTAGTCTTTTCCAGATACTCCATAAAGTAAAGTAACCTGTCCAAGACCTTGATCTCAGCCTTGAGAAACATTGAGAGAACCCAGTCATGCTTACCCATACTTCTGATCTATAGAACTATAATAATTGGAAGATGTTTAAAACTACTCAGTTTTTGGTAATTTGTTGCACAGTGATAGAAAAGTAACACAAGCTTCATGTACATTCTTGGGCATGCCTTTTTTGTAAACATATGTTTTCTTTTCTCTTGGGTAAATACCTGGTAGTGGAATTGCCAGGATATTGAGTAGGACTACGTCTTACTTCATTAGACAGTACCTGTGCAAATGTTTCCCAAAGTGATTGTATCATTTTATATTTCCTACATAAATGTGAAAATAAGAGCTGCATTTTTCACCTCCTTGATAAAACTTTAAGTCATTTTGGCTGTTAAAGCAAAATTATCTTATTCTGACTTTAATTTGAATTTCTCCAATGACTAATTATGTTAAACATCTTTGCATGTGTTTATTGGCTATTCATTCTTTTGTAAATATATGTTCAAAATATTTTGCCCATTTTCAGTTGAGTTGTGTGTCTTTATAACAATTTGGTAGGTATATTTTCATACCCCTTTTACTTCAAATGGCTCCAAATCTACAAGGTCATATTTTTAATCAAAATCATGCTTGGTGCATAAGATGTTATCGTTTAACATCTTTAAGTGATCGGTATTATTTCAATTAGTTATTTTCATGTTTCTAATTAAATGTAACCTTTTCAAAATAGAAAATTATTACTGAGATAATATTCTCTGAATCTCATTAAACTCAAATTAGCTTGCAAAAAACTCACAATTTTAAGATCACAGTAATATATCAATAAAGCAATACAGTATAATTTCAATTTTCCGTGAGGTCAGACTCCCTGTTTTCATACAAAGTGTTAAATAATGAGGACTAAGGAATTTTTGCTTCATTCTTATCCTTCCTACGATAATTCACCTCAAATCATACTAGTTGTTCGATTTATGTTCTCCATCCCCCCCAAAAGTTCTAACTTCCAATATGAAAGGGACTAAAGATGATCATTTGAGAAGCACTTAATCGATGTTAACATCCTACATGTCAAGTTCATGGGCATATATTCAGAACTGCTGGGTTAAAGATTTAAACTTTGACTACATCTCCTGAAAACATTTCAGTCTGTATTGGATAGTCTATGTTAACTTGCCTTGACCATTTTGGATAGGAGAAGCTAGAGAACTATGCTTCAGACTAATGTACCCTTGCCTAAGATATCCTAAATACCTTGCCCTGCATGCAATTGTTTTCATTGCAGTTGATTTGTAAGATTAATCTATTGCTGTTGTTCTTTGTTTCTTTTTTGTCTTTCTCTCTTTTTCTGCCTTGTTTTAATTGAGCATTTTATAAATGATTCTTTTTCCTAACCTAAATTGGCATATCAATTATATATTTAAATTAGTGCATTTTGGCTTGTCTACATCTGTGTTCTAGTAGAGCAGCCAAATCTAATTTGTGTATGTGTATGTGTGATCAGTCCATCTGCTCTGCTATTTGTTTCAAGCATCCACAGCATGTTGCATATTGACTAGCTTCCCTTGTCCCTTTAATTCTTTCATTCCTTCACCTTTTGACCTAGAGTATAGGAATTCTGGTTGTGTTTGCTTCTTTATTTTTATGTTTGTTTGCTTGCTTTTTTTATACTTCACGGATTGAACTCTAGCCTCCTTTTCTCTGCTTACCAGGAGCCTATCAATTTGGAAATTTCCTGTGCAGTAAATTTACTTCTCTTTCAAATTACCTGTTTGTTTTAGATCTTTGGTGGTAGATATACACCTTTGCTGACATCATCTTAGAATCTAAAGCAGGCATCTCTGAGTTCCCTGATCCCAGGTTCCTGACACAGTGGAGCATGTGTCCACCCCATCCACTTATGGAAAAATACATACAATGACCCTTTTACACAGTTTTACATAACAGTCTTGGTGGAACTGATTTTAAAAGAAAGACAATTTTAAACAAAGGTATATTTAGAGTTTCTTCTAGCATCAGAGCATAATGATGGACGAACATAAATGTCTGAAGAAATAGGTTCAGAAGAGCACCATGAAGAAAATCATGGTATATTTTGAAAAAAAAATATTTTCATGAGATGCGAAAGTGCTAGCTATATTCAACCAAAAGGAAGGTAGGGAAAATACCAGTTACAAAAATTCAAGGGATTGATGCATTGCAGTCTTGTCAGAACAGATGTACCTTCCTCTATGTTGGGTGAGATCTCAAACATAGGTATTAGGAGGGATATGAAGGAAATTTGAAGAACATTGCATGCTTATTTTTTCCCTCAAGGGGAAAAAGAAACTCCTCTTTTTTAAATCTCAGCTGATAGATGTGCAGTTCATTTTTGCCTGCTTTGACTTCAGTAGATTTGTGGATAACTTATTTAACTTCAGTGAATGGATGGGCAGTTCATATTACTTAGACCAAAGATAGAATACATGAAAGTGGACATTGACCTTGCCTTGAGTAGCTACTCGGCCATACTTCTCTGCCCTTAGAGGTTGCTTATGATGACAAAATGGAAATCCTAGTAACCCTGTGGAACTGATTGTTCTGGAAAAATAAACAGTACTATGATTCATCCGAACTCAGGGTGTAAAGTGGAAGACCTTGATTGGTTGCAAGTTAACACATATATATAACCCCAGAAGACTTGTATAGAGCCAAAGCGTTTGAATAACTTTTTACTATTCTATCACAAGCATTGACAAAACTCCTAATCCATGTTGAAAAGTGCCTTGGCATGGTGTTACAAACTTTACTTCTCACACAACCCAGCTTCATGGGATCTTTTGCATGTTTCATCCCCAGACATCACTGGAGAAATCAATGACCTGTCAGTAATCAGAGTCAATAGAGATATTTAATGAGAGTTCATGGACCAAAAGTAGACAGAGAAGACACAGATGTATAAAGCTGGAGGCTCATTTATTATATATACTCTTTTAGGATTGATAACTTAGCAGACCCGACCCAGCAAATCTGAGTTAGCCCGTGAGAGTAAACGTTAACTATCAATGGGCTCTGAAGTCTGGCTCACTTTAGCTAGGCCAGTTTCCAGAGTAAGAAGCTTCCATTGCTGTACAGATATTCTGTGGCAGAGTGATGTTAATGACCCCAGTTTTTCACTCCTCCCTGTATAGATACCCTTTGCCAGATAACTTTACAGAGTCCTGATTCTCTAACATTATAGGCAACCATATAACTCTCTTTGCTCAAAGGAATAGTTGTACATGTGATACCCTAAAAAGCTTGGAAGCCTTTTACATGTCCGTTTCCTGTTCTTGATCTTTTCCATCTCTAACAGAAGATGATGTTATGTATAAACTAGGCCACTAGAAGAAGAGAGACACATGGCCCAATTACCTCTTTTTTCCCAGATGACAACCAACCAAGTACCAGACATGTAACATTAAAAATGGCTAGAAAAGTTATCCAGCCAAACCTAGATCAACTGTCTATCTATAGCTTTATGAGAAAAACAAAACCATATCATTTTAAGCTGATTTCTTAGGCAACATTACATACAGAGTATAATCTGTGTGGGTTACCTCTCACTCACAATGTTGACCACTGTGTGTGCAGGCTGTCTACACCTAATCTAACGGGTGAGACATTGAGAAGTGTGGGTATTGTAGTGCTTTGTAGAACTCCTCTGCTTTTAAGGGTTTCCCTAGAAAGTTTCATTTACATCTCACTTCTGTGGCATACCCCTCTATTCATGGTCCTCAATTTGACCGCATTTGATTGTGTGTGTGTGTGTGTGTGTGTGTGTGTGTGTGTGTGTGAGTGAGAGAGAGAGAGAATAAATGTAATTAATGAAGCTTATAGAAAATTAGGATAACACAAAAAAATTCTAGGGACAATAAACCTTAGATTCACCCATAGTCTCACCACTCAGAGAAAACTTACCATCATTCTGTTGTTTTATATTTCCTTTCTTAATGAACAGATGAAGCTAGATAAATAAATGGAAGGTTTTATTTTACTAATCTTTGTTTAAAATGTTTATTAATTCAAGAAATTTGTATTAGTAGCTACCATGTATTAGATATTGTTGTAGATACTCAATTCAAATGAGACTGTATATGTGTATAGTTTTATAACAGAGGATTTTGTTTACCATGATTTCATAAACAGTTTTCATTTTTAAACATTTACGCATGTATTATTTTCAAGTTTGCATCATTTATGTGTGCATGCTTTAATTAACCAAATATTTCTTTGTGGATCATTTATTTATATTTTAATTAATTTGTATTATATATATTATTTGTGTATATATAAATTTATATAATATATATTATATTCAATTTATGTAAATATTTACAATTTATGTAAATATTTACGTAAATATGAACAAAAATATGCCTCTATAGTAGGCTATTATTTGTCATGATTTTGTAGGTCAGAAGTACCTCGCTTCTTGTGGACCTGACCAGATTGGTCATTGTCATTGTTGAACATCAGGGACATGAGATAATTCAGTGGGTTTACTCAAAGCAAACAGGATTGACTCAAAGCTGAAATAAGTGGAAAGCATTCAGGGTCAGTGTAATAGAATCAAGAAAGGTCTTTGAGTCCAAAGAATTTCAAAGACCCATGTCTGAGCATTAGAACACAAAGGGAGTAAGGTTGGGGTTAAAATGAAGAACATCTTACTAAAGATTCCATTCATATACATAGTGCCCTTTTCTATCTCTTTATTGATCAGAATCATGTATCAAGCATGTGTATACTTACCAAGGAAACACCTACCCATATGCTAGAGTCCCCCTTTCTCCCTATGAAATCTCAATAAAATTCAACTAGGATGTTTTTCATTTCTATCTTGGTGAGCATCCAGCTGATTAGAGTTAATCTAAAGTTGTGGTGACTGATTATAGTATTAACAATCCAATAGGGACTCCTGGATATATTACTTGAACTAAAAGAGTTAATGTTTATTTATGGAGTTTCCTGGCTAAGGAAAGCAGATACAAGATGAATCAACCCTCAAATACCTACTGGCACTTAAGACTATTTTTCCTATTTGGATGCAGAATATTTTGATTGAAATTATAGTCAATTCAATCACAAAATATCTGTCAGCTGTTTTATGGGTCTGCTCATTCATGTAGTCATTTCCCTGTGGCATTTACAACAAACAGAGCTCTTGAGCATTTGGGTCCTTATAATCACCGAGAAGATGGCAATTGGATTTTAGTAATCAGTAGTTAACAAAACTATTACAAACAATTTAAGACATACTTTGTTTATTTTTGTGTGTTACAATTTTTCTTTCCTTCTGTACTTTCATTTAAAAGGGATTGAAGGGAAAGCTAATGGCATATTTCTGATAGTTTCCCTCTATTGGCATTACAAATCCTGCTTTCAATCTGACAGTAATCCTCCTTAGCATGAATGATTCAAGGAACTGCTTGGAACTGTAATAAATTGAAGCAAGAATTTAAACTATAACACTAGCCTAAAATCTTTGTTTTTCTAAATGAGTAAGGACATTTTAAAGGATGAAAATTAATGTGCTGAAGTTTGAGGCAAAACATAAGGGGTAAGGATAGCCCATAACATTTTGAGAAAGGACAGGGTCAGCCATGTGAATTAAGGTAGAGATTTACGATGAAACATTAAACTTGGCAAGCAAATAGACTACCTGGAATCTATGATGGTCAAAAGCAGCACTACTAGGGACTGATTCAAGACTGAAGGTCTTAGTAACTGAATTATTGAATCTAAATCAATTCGGAAAATACCAACGAGTCATACTGTGAAATTACTTTTCTAAAGTTATTGGAGGCAAGTTTCTCTCTGCTCTGTTAAAATTTAAACATAGCTTTCAGAAAAAGAAAATGAAGAATATATCCCAAGCTTAATCCCTTACCTAAGAAACATCTGGAAACCATAATTCTAGGTGGTTAAGGGCCATGGAAAAAACAAATAATTTACATTATAATCTTACAAAATATTGCAGAGTGGTAAAAGACTAATAAACTGTACTTGATCATATTCAGTTGAAAATGTTTGTGAATTAGCCAACAATAGAATTATTAAAATGGAATGAATAGTGGAATATTCAATATTCAAATAATAAGTTAGTAGAAAAATAAAGTGATTCATAAATGTGTTTCAAGTGTGAACACACAGAAAGTGAGCTGTCACACTCAACAGTACCAGCACCCTACATATACAATGGAAGATAGGGCAAGTGATTAATCTCAAGCACCTTGGACCAGCAAGATGCCACAGCCAGTATAATTTTTTTTTTTTTTACATCTTTATTGGAGTATAATTGCTTTATAATGGTGTGTTAGTTTCTTCTTTATAACAAAGTGAATCACGTATACATATACATATGTTCCCATATCTCTTCCCTCTTGCGTCTCCCTCCCTCCCACCCTCCCTATCCCACCCCTCCAGGTGGTCATAAAGCACTGAGCTGATCTCCCTGTGCTATGTGGCTGCTTCCCACTGGCTATCTGTTTTACGTTTGGTAGTGTATATATGTCCATGCCACTCTCTCGCTTTGTTGAAGTTAAATTTGAGACCCTGAGACTAATTTCCAAACTAGCCCTCTTCAATAATCTCAAGATCTCCCTAACATCATATTTGTTATATTACTGTGATAGGTAATTTTAAATGTCAACATGATTGGTCTAAGGGATGCCCCAATAGCATGTAAAACATTATTTCTGGGTGGGTGTGTGAGGATGTTTCCAGAAGAGGTGAGGATCTGAATCTATAGACGGAGTAAAGAAGATCACCCTCATCTATGTGGGTGGATATTATCCAATTCATTGACAGCCTGAATACAAAAGGTAGAGGAAGGGTGAATTCACTTTCTCTTTGAGCAGAGAAATCCATCTTCTCCTGCCAATAGGTTTCAGCTCTCCTTTGGATTTGGATCGGGGCTTACACTATTGACTTGTCTGGTTCTCAGGTCTTCAGAATTAGCCTGGAACTACACAAATAGCTACTTGGGCTCCACTTTGCAGACAGCAGATCATTGAACTTATCCTCCATAATTGTGTGAGCCAATCCCTTGTGATAAATCTCTCTCTCTCTCTCTCTTTATACACAGCCTACTGGTTCTGTTCTCTGGAGAACCCTAATATAATCATTTATAATTTGTGCATACTACAATGCACAGTCATCACTCTAAGTGACAATTTCTTCAGCCCCTGTCTTCTCTTTTAATCATAACCTCATGAATGAAAACTTAACATTATCAGTGGCCCCCACCAAAATATAAACTGAACCAGTTAGATGACCTTGGGATTTGCCATCATTGAGCAAACATACTGAAATCTTTTACTTGTTTGTAATTACATTTTATTGACCACAAAGCACTCATGTCTTCAATATTTTTGGCCTCACATTTGCTTCACTAAAATTTAAAGCTACCTTTCAAAACGAGTACTATGTCTCTCAGCTCTGTTCGAAACTGAAGAACGATATTTATCACTTGTCTATCTTATGAGTTCAAGAGAAGCCTCCGGTTAACCCTAGGATTCTCACTAATCTCCCTCCATAAACCTTCACAGTATTTCTACTGGGAAATGTTTACAGTCATTTTATTGAATTTTGTGAACTGTATATTAAAGATATTAACACATTTTTCATCCCTCATTTGCAAAAATTTTCAAATTTTGTTGAATTTTTCTGCATAATTTTGCTTGTTTTAAAACTATTAGCATATCATTTAAAATGTTTAGGTCATAACATCTGTTTCTTTATCTTTTTTCATGAATTTTAAGGCTTAAAAGCCTTCCCCAAACAAAGATTAATTTTTTTCTACTTTTTACTAAATATCTGCAACAATACCTCTCACCATGACTTATGTGCCTCTTTTTACCTCATTTAAGGATTTCCCTACATCAAGCAAAGTACTTTAAATACAGTATGCTTAATAAAATTCTTTGGTATTGAATTAAATCAGCTTGCTATTAAAGGTAACTGGAAATGAAGAATAACATGCAATTGTCTTTATCAATAGTATATACAAATTGCTCTTATATTAAATTTGGCTTATGCTGGTACTCTTTCAGCATATAGGTTAAATATAACACTAAAAATTAAATAAAACAGGATATTAAAGGTACTTTCCAATTTATTAAAAGCTTTAGTGGTAAGCATACTTGTATATAAGAATCTTATAATTTCTTACATTTTCTAATAAAAGTTATAAAGTAGAACATCCCCCCAAGCAACATAAAGAGAAAAAAGTAGAATGACTTAATGTTAGAAAATTATATAATTCATTGCAAATTACGAAGGACATTACTTTCAACTAGAATCTTTTTACTTATGGATGAACAAATATTTATGAAATATTACTTAAAACATATATAGTAACACAGTGGAAAAATCACTTCATTCTCTTAGTTAAAAATGGCAATACCTACATATTATGAACATAGAACTAACAAACAGAACACATTTCCAAAAGTTTAATTACTGGGTTAATAGTGGGCTATAAATCCTAACATTGGCAAACCTGTCTTATTTTTGTATATTTCCCTTTAGAGCACGTCCCTGGTTTCCTATACATTCTATTTTTATTTAAATATAAATTTATGAGATTGATAAAAACCGTATATTGAAACTGACTGCTCTTATATGATGAAACAATAACATTGGTCAAATGGCGTTATATATTTATATCTGCACTGAAGAGACATTACCTGACTCTCATGAGTAATATTTGGTTATTTTCAGTGAGCAGAAAAGAATCGCCTTTTCAATGTGCATACTAAAAAGACTATTTCCGAGCTGTTTTTTCATAGGCTATAAATGTGTCAATAAATTGCAATATAGTAAGTCAGTATGCAACTGAAACCCTTAACTAGCTCAGCAAATGAAAAAATGAAATTTAACATACATTATTTTTATTGAATTTTCTCAGGAAGTCAGTCTCTGTGAATTCAGGGATCACCATGTAAACGATCCACAGAGATAATAATTTTAATAATCTAGAACTCCATGCCTCTGAGGTTATTTTTTCCCACCATTTGTCATCTCATTTTTACCAATATTGTCGTAGGCTTTCCCATTACTAACATTCAACTGTGACCTTTCTATATTAAATTTCCAACATTGTGTTTTCCAAACATCACTGCATACGTTTCCAGATCACTTTCTCTAATTTCCCAACTCCATCAGTACCTCAAACCTTTACGAACATTGAACCATGGATCCAACCATTTTTCACTGTCTTTCAACCAATCATGTCTTCACTTCTCTCCTTCCTCAGCTGAAATTTCATGAACATTATCAACACTGGCATTCACACCAATGCAAGCCCCTTGTCCCTCAATCATTTAATTTTAGGGTCTTAAAAAATACAACTCGTAGTTAATGCAGCTCTCTATTTATATTCTGTCTGCATGAGTGCCACTGAAGGTGTCTGGAATGTAACCCTTACACCACAGACTCACAACATTGCTGACTGGTTTCACTTTAAATTCACAATTTACAAACCACAAGTGGGCCCATTCTACATTTCCCTTGCCTATGTACTTTCCCACTCTCCTGCTAAAATATTATATTCTTTCTCCTATCTCTTTAAGCCTCCTAAATCCACCTACACTCTCCTTCTTCTCAGATGATGGCCTTATTTTCTCTTCTACCAGTAAAGAAAACGTAATCAGAAGGGAACATGTCCAGGTTTCCACTACTGCACCCACTTACTACCTTCACCTATGCCTACCTACTATCTTCTCTTTTGTCACTATGGATACTCAGTGCCTTTGGCTAGGGACAATCCCTTATCTTATTCAACAGAATCTATGTCCCCTGACAACTCAAGGATATTGCTATAGCAATTCTCCTCTGTCTCTTTCATGTATTACTTTTTCCTTCTCCATTAAAATATTCCCCAAAGTATTAATATATAATTCTAACCCATTAAAAAAAGAAAAAAAGAAAACTCTATCTTGATCCCTCATCTCTCTAGAGCCACCACCATTTTTCTCAGCAAAACTCCTTAAAAGTTATATTTGTTAACCAGTGTCAAATATTTCTCCTCTTATTCTCTCTTACACTCATTTTAATTAGACTTTTGCTTTTATTGTTCTACTAAAATTGCTCCTGTCAACTTACCAGTGACTTCAAATTGCAAAATCCAATGACTTTTTATTAGCCCTCATATAATTTGAACTATAAATAACATTTGTTAGGGCCAACCATTCTTTTCTCCCTTGACCTGCATGCTAAATCTGTGCTTCTAGATCAAGATTTTGTTCAATTTTCAACTAACTCTCTGGTTTCCTATGTCTCTCTTACTTTTGAATGATGGAATGTCCCAGAAGTCAGTCTTCTGAACTGTTCTTTGTTTTATTGCTTTGATTATTGAATCTCAAATTTATCCACTTATATCTGTCTACACTCATAAATCCAATTGTCATCAACATTTTCCTTGCATAATTAATATAAATGTAAACTTAACTAGTTAAAAAATAAACACCAGATGTTTTCCTCCAAATCTACTCCTTTCACATGCTCCACCATTATGGTATAAAGTAACATAATTTTTCCAGTTGTTAAGGCTGAAGACCTGGAGTCAACCTTGAAATCTCCTTTTTAACATATCTCATATTTGATGCCTCAGTGAATCTTGTTTTTCCTACCTTCAAATTATATACAGAATGTGGCAGACTACTACCAGGCTGAACCAAGCCATTACCAACTATTGATTGTTTGTCATAGATTATTTACTGGACCTACCTGCTTCTATTTGACTTCTCTATTAATCCAGACTTTAAAATGCAATCAGAGAGATATGATAAATTTTCATCACTTAAATGTAATGATTAAAGAAAATGTCAATTGTATAATTCAGAGTCCAATTAGGAGACAGAAACCACATAGTAGTTTAAAGAGAATAATTTAATACAAAGAATATTTAATGTCATAAAGAGTAATAAAGATATAAAAAGCAGCCACTATGCCTAGGTCTGAGATAAACCACGCAATGAAGATTAACACCCCTGAAATACAGACCTTGCTGGACAGGACATGGCTATGGTTCACTGGATAGTGGAGAATTGTTGAGGTTGAAATGTAGGTGAGGGAAGGAAGAAATGCCATTATAAACTGAAATTCCTCAAAATTTCCCTTGAAGACAGTGATTAAGTGGGCAGACCTCTGTTGTGATATTTCCTGTCTCATAATGACCAGCTAGTGTTGAAGCAACTGTTCAGCACTGTTTGATGGTGTCAACCTGAGGTTCTTTGCTTAACTCTGTTAATTGAATTGACCATTACTTTCAGTAAATTATTTTATGAATTAACTCATTTGATTAAAAATATAAATTATCAGTGTATTGTTTTGAAGACTCTGTCTAAATCTTGCCTGTTGTTTCTATTGGTTTTCATGAGTTTGTGATAGTTCGTTTATTCCTGGGGGAAAAAATCAACAAGCAAATCATGTAACTGGTAAAAATCTAAGCAGAAGAGAAAAAGCAGTAAATCGATAAAAATAAATATATATGGGGCTTCCCTTGTGGCGCAGTGGTTGAGAGTCTGCCTGCCGATGCAGGGGACACGGGTTCGTGCCCTGGTCCGGGAAGATCCCACATGCCTCGGAGCGGCTGGGCCTGTGAGCCATGACCGCTGAGCCTGCGCATCTGGAGCCTGTGCTCCGCAACAGGAGAGGCCACAACAGTGAGAGGCCCGCGTACCGCAAATAAATAAATAAATAAATATATATATATATATATGTATGATTACATGGAATATAAATATATATATGCATTTTCATATACATGTGCATATACATTATAAATAAGTGTATATAGAAGATGTATATAAGTATAGAAATATTTTTATATAGAAGTCTACTTTTATAATATTGATACTTTAAAAATAGAATTTAAAAAACTGGTAATATAACATCAGAATAACAATTTAGCAAATATTTACACATTAATTTTTACATTCAGTTCCTACCAAGGGAAATACTATGTACAAATGCATAAAACACAGAAGGAAACAAGGTCACAAAATACGGCATCTGAGTGTAGTAATAGATTCAGACTAGTAAGGCTGTATGATTCATTTTATTTATATGGTTAGAAAAGAAAAGTGTTTCTTGTAAAGCTATTTACAAAATAACCATTTATAATAAACAAGTATCCAATTTTAAGTGCCAAATCCATTTTATAAACTGTGAATCTATGCATTTATGAATAAAGATATTACTGAAGGTATCAACCATGAAAATAAGCCCTCCCAAAATAAACAAGTTTGTGTATTTTCAAGGTGATTGTCAGCATGATATCTAATCCTTGAAACAAAAATTATTCAGAAAAAAAAAAATATATATGTATGATACACCTTTATTTATATTGTATATAATATATTAATTCATATTTTAAATAAAGGTTCTGTCAATATGTTATGTCTATGCATATTTATATAATGTAGATTTAAAACTATACTACATTTTTTAGAGTGGGTAAGATATATAAAATTTTTAATATTGTTATTAGTCTATTGAAATCAAGAGCCTAAATCTAGTTCAAAAACAGTCATATTTATACAAGATTATTAAATTTAATGAATATGTGTCAAAAACAAAAAGTGCTATGCCAAAAATATGTGATAACGTACATATTAAAATATTTTAAAACAGAATTCTAAAAATATCATAGGGACAAACGATACATTCTAAAGCCTTGCATATTATAGATTTTTATCACCTCCACCCCAAATTCATGCTAAGCAGCTGTATTTCCCTCCGATTTTGCTTGTAATTTTATACAGTTGCCCCAGATTCTCACCCATTTTTATCCCAACAGACAAGACTATTCAATGTTACCTTTCAAATAAGGAGTGAGGGTGGCATCAAATCCCAAATCCTCAGTTTTCTAGCTCTTGCTTTAGGGAAATCCCTTCATATTTCTGAAACTCATTTTTTCTCAGCCGATGAAAAAATATACATAATAATATATCCTTTGTAGAGCTTTACAACAGTAATATATGTAAGTCACTTGTTGCATGACAAGCACTCAGCTGTGCCTATTGTTAATTTTAAAGTTGCTTTTTGATATGTTATGTTTACTTACATGTATATCACATTTTATTTCAGAGATCAAATGTAACAGTTTGCAATTATTTTTGTTCAGAATTCTGAACTAATGAAAGGTACTCTTTGCCTGTTAGAAGCTATCTTGTTATTAAGCAAAATGAAAAAGAGTTGAATCATGATACTAAATAAGTTTTCCAGTGGTTCATCAATCAATAAGGTAATTAATCAATCCAAAATATTACTTTAGTGCTGTTTAAAAACAAGCACTAAACCTTACCTAGGCCAGTGGCTATGTGTTGATGGAATGTGGTGAGTTCTACTCAGGGGTTTAATAGCTATCCGAGAAAATGTATGTGTACATTTGAGATTTGTGGCAATGCTTTTGTAACATAAAATTTGTTTATATCAGTATGATGATAGCAGTAGCCAGATAAAACAATAAAGCTTAGATATTTCATACTTTTATCTCCTCCTAACCCACAAAGCAAAACATACATACAATCAATGGCTGATACTTACAGAATGGTTACTATGTACCAGGTCCTGCTCTAAATTCTTTACCTAGAATGGACTTTTCACTACAACTCAGTGCACTATGTATATTACCATGCCTATTTTACAGAGGAGGATTTTAAGTCAAAGACAGTTAAAGAAAAGGCCAAAGTTAATGCAGCTAGGACCTGATCCATATAGTCTCACACCAGAGGCTACTCTTAACCACTCACATCTTTGCCTCTCAAGAAAAATGCTAACTCCTCCAAGGGTCATACAGTAGTTTTTTCTCCTCCTCCTCTTTCTCTCCCTTCTCCTTTTTTTTTTTTTAATTTATATTTGAATCCCTCAGGCTTTCAATTAATGTCTACTTGGTTGGCATTGAAATATTCTTATTCGTTTCAGTCTTAACTGGGAAAAGGCAAACATAGCTATGAAATTAGGTAGTATCACTAATGAATCTATTTGAAAAGTGATTTAACAACACTGTTCTTTCTCTAGTAACTATTTATGGTAATGTCCTTCATTCTCTAAATGTTGTAATCGGGAGAAAAACACAATAGGAAAATAGGATGAGGATCCTATTGCAAACACTCCAGTACAACATTACGACAAACCTGAGAAAATCATTTAGACTTATCATGTTTCTATTTCCCCAACTACTACACCCAAAAGGCCTTTTTAATTCATATGTGTTCCACATAAATATTAGGTATAACTTGAATTATATATTATATGTTCTATTATATTTAAATTGGAGGTAACTTACTGTAGTGTATAGAGTGTGGTTTTAGTGTTGTAAGAACTGGGTTAAAATGTTGACTCTGCCAATTATTAGCTGTGTAACATTGGGTGAGTCTTAATCTCTCTGAGCCTCAATGTCTGAGCTGTGAAATTCAGATAATTTTTGTTAAATGTCATGGAATTATAGAATATGATGTATAGGAAAGTGCTTTGTAAAGTACTTTAAAGAATGTTAATATTTGTTTACATGTTATCATTATAATATGACCTGAAGCCCATGCTGAGAACCATCTAAGGAGTGAAAGTAAACTCATAATGAGTACTGTCTTATTTATGAAGTCACCTTGAATCACAAGTTATAGAACTCTGTCTTTTTGCATATTGTACTACATTACACATTCTAAACAGACTATCTTTTTATTGTAATAATAAAAAATATGAGAGATACAAGGGAGAGACCTTCAAGATGGCGGAGGAGTAAGACGTGGAGATCACCTTCCTCCCCACGTATACATCAGAAATACATATACATGTGGAACAACTCCTAAAGAACACCTACACTGGCAGAAGACCTCAGACTTCCAAAAAGGCAAGAAACTCCCCCACGTACCTCGGTAGGGAAAAAGAAAAAAGAAAAAAAACAGAGACAAAAGAATAGGGACAGGATCTGAAACTCTGGGAGGGAGCTGTGAAGGAGGAAAAGCTTCCACGCACTAGGAAGCCCCTTCACTGGCGGAGACGGGGTGTGGTGGAGGGGAAGCTTCAGAGCATTGGAGGAGAGCACAGAAAAAGGGGTGCAGAGGGCAAAGAGGAGAGATTCCCACACAGAGGATTGGTGCCAACCAGCATTCACCAGCCTGAGAGACTTGCCTGCTCACCTGCCAGAGTGAGTGGGGGCTGGGAGCTGAGACTCCGGCTTTGGAGGTCAGATCCCAGAGAGAGGACTGTGTGAACACAGCCTGAAGGGGGCTGCTGCGCCACAACTAGCCGGGAGTGAGTCTGGGAAAAAGTCTGGAATTGCCTAAGAGGCAAGAGACTATTATTTCAGGGTATGTGAGGAGAGGAGATTCAGAGCACCACCTAAACAAGCTGCAGAGACAGGCGCAAGCTGCAGAGACAGGCGCGAGCTGCAGCTATCAGCACAGACACGAGACGGGCATGAAACGCTAAGGCTGCCGCTACAGCCACCAAGAAGCCTGTTTGCAAGCACAGGTCTCTATCCACACCTCCCCTCACATGAGGCTGTGCAGCCCAACATTGCCAGAGTCCCATGATCCAGGGACAACTTCCCCAGAGAACACATGGCGCACCTCAGGCTGTTGCAACATCATGCTGGCCTCTGCCGCCGCAGGCTCGCCCTCTATTTCATACCCACTGCCCCCCAGCCTGACTGAGCCAGAGCCCCATAATCAACTTCTCCTTTTATCCCGTCCTGTCTGGGCGGGAAGAGGAAGGGAAATCTCTCCCAGCAGCCACAGGAGCAGTGGATTAAATCTCCACAGTCAACTTGCTGTAATCTGCATCTGTGGAATGCCTGAATACGCAACGAATACTCCCAAAATTGAGGTGGTGGACTCTGGGAGCAAATGTAGACTTGGAGTTTGCTCTCTGCATCTAATTTGTTTCTAGGTTTGTGTTTATCTTAGTTTAGTATTTAGAGTTTATTGTCATTGGTAGATTAGTTTATTGATTTGGTTGTTCTCTTCCTATTTTTTTTATATATAGATATAAATTTTTCTATCCTTTTTCTCTTTATGTGAGTGTGTAGGTGTATGCTTCTTTGTGTGATTTTGTTTGTATAGCTTTGCTTTTGCCATTTGTCATAGAGTTCTGTCTGTCCATGTATATATTTTTTTTAAGTATAGGTTTTAGCACCTGTTATCATTGGTGGATTACTTCTTTGGTTTGGTTGCTCTCATCTTTCTTTCTTTCTATTTTTTTTTTTTCATTTTTTAATTACTTTTTCATTTGTTTTATTTTTAATATTTTTTTAATTTTAATTATTTTATTTTATTGTATTATTCTCCTTCTTTCTTTCTTTTTCTCTCCCTTTTCTTCTGAGCTGTGTGGCTGACAGGGTCTTGCTGGTCCAGCCGGCTGTCAGGCAGGTCTCTGCCTCTGAGATAGTCATTGGTGGATTACTTCTTTGGTTTGGTTGCTCTCATCTTTCTTTCTTTCTATTTTTTTTTTTTCATTTTTTAATTACTTTTTCATTTGTTTTATTTTTAATATTTTTTTAATTTTAATTATTTTATTGTATTATTCTCTTTCTTTCTTTCTTTTTCTCTCCCTTTTCTTCTGAGCTGTGTGGCTGACAGGGTCTTGCTGGTCCAGCCGGCTGTCAGGCAGGTCTCTGCCTCTGAGATAGGAAAGCTGAGTTCAGGGCATTGGTCCACCAGAGACTTCCCGGCCCCACGTAATATTAATCGGCAAAAGCTCTCCCAGAGATCTCCATCTCAATGCTAAGACCCAGCTCCACTTAACGACCAGAAAGCTACAGTGCTGGACACCCTATGCCAAACAACTAGCAAGACAGGAGCACAACACGTACCATTAGCAGAGAGGCTGCCTAAAATCATAATAAGGTCATAGACACCCCAAAACACACCAGCAGACGTGGACCTGCCCACCAGAAAGATAAGATCCAGCTTCATCCACCAGAACACAGGCACTAGTCCCCTCCACCAGGAGGCTTACACAACCCACTGAACCAACCTTAGTCACTGGGGTCAGACACCAAAACCAACTGGAGGTATGAACCTGCAGCCTGCGAAAAGGAGACCCCAAACACAGTAAGTTAAGCAAAATGAGAAGACAGAGAGAAACACACAGCAGATGAAGTAGCAAGATAAAAACCCACCAGACCAAACAAATGAAGAGGAAAGAGGCAGTCTACCTGAAAAAGAATTCAGAGTAGTGATAGTAAGGATGATCCAAAATCTTGGAAATAAACTGGAGAAAATGCAAGGAACGTTTAACAAGGACCTACAAGAACTAAAGAGCAAATAAACAATGATGAGCAACACAATAAAAATAAAAATTCTCTAGAAGGAATCAATAGAAGAGTAACTGAGGCAGGAAAATGTATAAGTGACCTGGAAGAAAAAATAGTGGAAATAACGACTGCAGAGAAGAATAAAGAAAAAAGAATGAAAAGAACTGAGGACAGTATCAGAGACCACTGGGACAACATTAAATGCAACAACATTTGAATTATAGGGGTCCCAGAAGAAGAAGAGAAAAAGAAAGGGACTGAGAAAATATTTGAAAAGATTATAGTTGAAAATTTCCCTAATATGGGAAAGGAAGTAGTCAATCAAGTCAAGGAAGAACAGAGAGTCCCATACAGGATAAATCCAAGGAGAAACATACCAAGACCCATATTAATCAAACTATCAAAAATTAAATACACAAAAAATATTAAAAGCAGCATGGGAAATAACAAATAACATAGGAAATAACAAATAACATAACAAATAACATTCCCTTCCCATAGAAGGGAATCCCCATAAGATTAACAGCTGTTCTTTCAGCAGAAACTCTGCAAGCCAGAAGGGAGTGGCAGGACATATTTAAAGTGATGAAAGGGAAAAACCAACAACCAAGATTACTCTACCCAGCAATGATCTCATTCAGATTTGATGGAAAAATTAAAACCTTTACAGACAAGCAAAAGCTAAGAGAATTCAGCACCACCAAAGCAGCTTTACAACAAATGCTAAAGGAACTTCTCTAGGCAGGAAACACAAGACAAAGAAAAGACCTACAATAACAAACCCAAAACAATTAAGAAAATGGTAATAGGAACATACATATCGATAACTACCTAAATGTAATTGGATCAAATGTTCCAACCAAAAAGCATAGACTGGCTGAATGGATACAAAAACAAGACCTGTATATATGCTGTCTACAAGACACCCACTTCAGACCTAGGGACACATACAGACTGAAAGTGAGGGGATGGAAAAAGATAGTCCATGCAAATCGAAATCAAAGCTGGAATAACAATTCTCATATCAGACAAAATGGACTTGAAAAAAAGACTATCACAAGAGACAAGGGCACTGCATAATGATCAAGGGAACAAACCAAGAAGAAGATATAACACTTGTAAATCCAACATAGGAGAACCACAATACATAAAGCAAATGCTAACAGCCATAAAATGGGAAATCAACAGTAACACAATCATAGTAATGGACTTGAACACCCCAGTTTCACCATTGGACAGATCATCCAAAATGAAAATAAATAAGGAAACACAAGCTTTAAATGATACATTAAACAAGATGGACTTAATTGATGTTTATAGTACATTCCATCCAAAAGCAACAGAATACACTTTCTTCTCAAGTGCTCATGGAACATTCTCCAGGATGGATCATATCTTGGGTCACAAATCAAGATTTGGTAAATTTAAGAAAATTGAAATCGTATCAAGTATGTTTTCCAACCACAACGCTATGAGACTAGATATCAATTACAGGAAAAAAATCTGTAAAAAATATAAACACATGGAGGCTAAACAATACACTACTACATAACCAACAGATCACTGAAGAAATCAAAGGGGAGATCAAAAAATACCTAGAAACAAATGACAATGGAGACACGATGACCCAAAACCTATGGGATGCAGCAAAAGCAGTTCTACGAGGGAAGTTTATAGCAGTATAATCCTACCTCAAGAAACAAAAACATCTCAAATAAACAACCTAACCTTACACCTAAAGCAATTAGAGAAAGAAAAACAAAAAAAACAAACAAAGTCAGCAGAAGGAAAGAAATCATAAAGGTCAGATCAGAAATAAATGGAAAAAATGATGAAAATGATAACAAAGATCAATAAAACTAAAATCTGGTTCTTTGAGAAGATAAACAAAATTGATAAACCATTACCCAGATTCATCAAGAAAAAAAGTGAGAAGACTCAAATCAATATAATTAGAAATGAAAAAGGAGAAGTAACAACTGACACTGCAGAAATACAAAGGATCATGAGCGATTACTACAGGCAACTAAATAGCAATAAAATGGACAACCTAGAAGAAATGGACAAATTCTTAGAAAATCACAACCTCCCAAGACTGAACCAGGAAGAAATAGAAAATATAAGCAGACCAGTCACAACCACTGAAATGGAGACAGTGATTAAAAATCTTAAGGACCAGACAAAATCCCAGGACCAGATGGCTTCAGAGGCAAATTCTATCAAACATTTAGAGAAGAGCTAACACCTATCCTTCTCAAACTCTTCCAAAATACAGCCGAGGGAGGAACACTCCCAAACTCATTCTACGAGGCCACTGTTGCCCTGATACCAAAACCAGACAAAGATGTCACAAAGAAAGAAAACTACAGGCCAATATCACTGATGAACATAGATGCAAAAATCCTCAACAAAATACTAACAAACAGAATCCAACAGCACATTAAAAGGGTCATATACCATGATCAAGTGGGGTTTATCCCAGGAATGCAAGGATTCTTCAATATACGCAGATCAATCAATGTGATAAACCATATTAACAAATTGAAGGAGAAAAACCATATGATCATCTCAATAGATGCAGAAAAAACTTTTGGCAAAATTCAACATCCATTTATGATAAAAACCCTCCAGAAAGTAGGCAAAGATGGAACTTACCTCAACATAACAAAGGCCATATATAACAAACCTACAGCGAACATCATTCTCAATGGTGAGTAATTCAAACCGTTTCCACTAAGATCAGAAACAAGACAAGGTTGTCCATTGTCACCAATTTATTCAACATAGTTTTGGAAGTTTTAGCCACAGCAGTCAGAGAAGAAAAAGAAATAAAAGGAATACAAATCGGAAAAGAAGTAAAGCTTCACTGTTTGCAGATGACATGATACTGTACATAAAGAATCCTAATGATGCTACCAGAAAACTACTACAGCTAATCAATGAATTTGGTAAAGTAGCAGGATACAAAATTAACACACAGAAATATGTTGCATTCCTATACACTAATGATGAATAATCTGAAAGAGAAATTAAGGAAACACTCCCATTTACTATTGCAACAAAAAGAGTAAAATACCTAAGAATAAACCTATCTAAGGAAACAAAGACCTGTATGCAGCAAACTATAAGACACTGTTGAACGAAATTAAGGATGATACAAACAGATGGAGAGATATACTATTGTTTTGGAATGGAAGAATCAACATTGTGAAAATGATTATACTACCCAAAGCAATCTACGGATTCAATAAAATACCTATCAAACTCCCAATGACATTTTTCACAGAACCAGAACATAAAATTTCACAATATGTATGGAAACACAAAAGATCTCGAATAGCCAAAGCAATCTTGGGAAAGAATAACGGAGCTGGAGGAATCAGGCTCCCGGTATTTACACTATACTACAAAGCTACAGTAATCAAGATAGTATGGTACTGGCACAAAAACAGAAATATAGATCAATGGAACAGGATAGAAAGCCCAGAGGTAAACCCACGCACATATGGTCACCTTATTTTTGATAAAGGAGGCAAGAATTGACAATGTAGAAAAGACAGCCTCTTCAATAAGTGGTGCTGGGAAAACTGGACAGCTAAATGTAAAAGAATGAAATTAGAACACTCCCTAACACCATACACAAAAATAAACTCAAAATGGATTGAAGACCTAAATACAATGCCAGACACCATAAAACTCTTAGAGGAAAGCATAGGCAGAACACTCTATGCCATACATCACAGCAAGTTCCTTTGTGACCCACCTCCTAGAGAAATGGAAATAAAAGCAAAAATAAACAAATGGGACCTAATGAAACTTAAAAGCTTTTGCACAGCAAAGGAAAGCATTAACAAGATGAAAGGACAGACCTCAGAATGGGGGAAACATTTTCAAATGAAGCAACTGACAAAGGATTAATCTCCAAAATTTACAATCAGCTCATTCAGCTCAATATCAAAAAAACAAACAACCCAATCCAAAAATGGGCAGAAGACCTAAATAGACATTTCTCCAAAGAAGATACACAGATTGCCAACAAACACATGAAGGAATGCCCAACATCACCAATCATTAGAGAAATGAAAATCAAAACTACAATAAGGTATCATCTTACACCAATTAGAATGACCATAATCAAAAAATCTACAAACAATAAATTCTGGAGAGGGTGTGGAGAAAAGGGAACTCTCTTGCATTGTTGGTGGGAATGTAAACTGATACAGCCACTACCGCGAACGGTATGGAGGTTCCTTAAAAAACTACAAATAGAACTACCATACGACCCAGCAATCCCACTACTGGGCATATATCCAGCGAAAACCATAATTCAAAAAGAGTCATGTACCATAATGTTCATTGCAGCTCTATTTTACAATAGCCAGAACATGGAAGCAACCTAAGTGTCCATTGACAGATGAATGGGTAAAGCAGATGTGGCACATATATATAATGGAATATTACTCAGCCATAAAAAGAAATGAAATTTAATTATTTGTAGTGAGGTGGATGGACCTAGAATCTGTCATACAGAGTTAAGTCAGAAAGAACAAAACAAATACCATATGCTAACATATATATGGACTATAAAAAAAAACATATCGTTCTGAAGGACCTAGGGGCAGGACAGGAATAAGGATGCAGACATAGAGAATGGACTTGAGGACACGGAGAGGGGGAAGGGTAAGCTGGGACAAAGTGAGAGAGTGGCATGGACATATATACACTACCAAATGTAAAATAGAGAGCTAGTGGGAAGCAGCCGCATAGCACAGGGAGATCAGCTCGGTGCTTTATGACCACCTAGAGGTGTGGCCTAGGGAGGTTGGGAGGGAGACATAAGAGGGAGGCGATATTGGGATATATGTATATGTATAGCTGATTTACTTTGTTATAAAGCAGAAAGTAACACACCATTGTAAAGCAGTTATACTCCAATAAAGAGGTTTTTTTTTTAAAAAAGAGATATGTGGCAGAGTATAACATTCATAAGTGCTCTTTGCAAAACAGATTTAAAGAGATTGTATTTCTTTTTTTAAACAATCTTCAAATTGTAATACAAATGATTTATTTTTTTCAATTTGGGAGGAACTTATGGGGATATTTGTAAGATACACACTCTACCCTAGCCAAATGGTGTAAATACAGAAAATATTAACTTCTAAATGAGAATTAATATATGAAATCATGAGACAATTTATCATAAATCCAAAATATTGTACTTTTGTGTCTACCAGTAGACTCTAACCACAACACATCTTATGATATATTCACATTATCATGTTTTCTCCAAGTATAGTCACTGAAAGCCAGACATCAGCTTAAATATAAATTGTTTGTTCATTGGCTTTGGAAAACTTCACATAGACTACAGTTTTGCTATTCAGTATTTCTCTTTTGATTGTAATAGGTGATAATACTAGGCTTAAGTAGGAAAGCAAGTATTAGGCAGGAACTACAGCACTGGAGAAATGATGGAGCATTTCTGTGCATTAGCAATAGAAATCTGTTTTGTAGGGATGCTCATTTGACAAGTCTGCAGAAGAAATTATTGCTTCAATGTTTACATCTCTATTTTTCTGTGTCTAAATTAATGACTAATTTAGCATGCTTGTAATTCCTGAGATAATATTAGAAATCTGTTGCATAATTATGCCTCAGTTCTTACATGGTATTTAAATTCTAGGCCATTATATATTATTGATCTACTGAGGTAATAATATGAAACTTAACTCCTTATTGACTGAAATTAACTAATGGTGAAAGTATATTTATCCTATTATAATAAACTATATTTTCATTTAGTCAAAGTATAAAATTGTCGGTAAATAAGCTCTGTGTTATAGAAACAAAATGGTGATAAAAATACCAATAAATTTTAGAAACACAATTATCTCTGAAAGCAAGTTATTGTCTGGGACACATCTTATTAGATAACTACATTTTGGAAGCCTCTTCAGATGCATGTTTACTTTGTTGATCTACGGTGCCTAAAATAGCATTATGTCCTTGACCCAGAACGTCAATTAAAATGTGATCTTGATTGTAATGATGTCATCCACATTTCATGTCTGCACTTTGGAAGTAGTCAATAAAAGCCTCCCCAATAACTCTAAGTACTAAGTTTGACAGCAGTGCTACTTACATCAAAGCAAAAAATACAACAATACAGTATTTCCTGTCATTCAGTATTGCTACAGAATATTTTTAAAATTCTAAATGTTATTAACAAAATATTACACTTTAAACATTTATAGTTTTACTCAAAATTTATGTTTAATTCTTTTTTCAGAGGATCACCTTCACAGAATCCTTCAGGTGCTCCCTTAGAAGTTTAAAAATGCTTACTTTAGAAGGGCTGCTTAAAATGGTCCTCAAATACCAGGCTCCAGTAGTATTCAACAAACATGAGTTTACATAAATCTGCATTGAACCTTTTAGCACAGCCTACTTCCATATAGGTGCACATATTTCTGTTTCATCAGAAAACAAAAATCTGAATTAAGCTGTAATGAATGGCAAGGTATTACAGTTCAGAAAATCACAAAGCAGGCCATGATTCCTTCCAGAGACGAGTTGGAAGGAGATTTTCTTCAATTGGCCAAGGTATCTATTAATAGTTTCATAAAACAAAGTCTGAGCTGTTTTGTTTTTCTCAGGATTAGGATTTATGTTTTATTAGAGCTCAAGTTTCCTCATATATCATTGGTATTTTAAATTGTGTTACTCTATTTAGCAAAATATGTTTTGGGTATGGAAATGAGACAAATAGTACCAAATCATACCATGGGATCGTTTCCTTCTCAAATTATTGTATTTGCTATTTTTCTCCCTCTTTCTTTGTCTTCCTTCTTCCCTCTGTCTCTACCTCCCTCCCTATCTCTCCTTCTTTCTTTCTTTCTTTCTTTCTTTCTTTCTCTCTCTCTCCTTCCTTCCTTCTTTCCTTCCTTCCTTCCTTCCTTCCTTCCTTCCTTCCTTCCTTTCTTCTTGCTTTCTTTCTTTCCTTCCTTCTTTCTTTCTAGAGCTATGCACTGTAATTTCATTTATTCTAAAATCTGTTCATCTATTATATATTAGTTCAGTGATGCAGTCAACCTACATTTTCTGTTGGAAATCAATTGGAAAACTGTTCTGCAGTTTTAAATCATTAGTGTTCCACAGGAAAAAACAGGGTGGTTAGGTGCAACAGTGACAGTCTAAGGACAAAGTCAAACTGGGCATTGCTGAAGAGGGAACCATGCAAGGACTTTAAGAATATCTCTATTCTACTGTTTCAAGTAAAAGCCCATTTTTGCCCCTAGGTTTATAGTTTATAAAGTTTCACAATTGTTCATCTAGTCCCAGGGTCTGTGAAGATGGAGAAGGGTGAGATCTAGTTCAGAGTTTGGTGTGAGAAATTTCACTCATCAGGGAAGTTTATTTCCCATTGAGACTGTGTGGAAAGAGGATAGAGTGCAAGGGTGGGGAGTTTAAAATTTTCTGAAAAGTTAATGCTTTACTTGAGTTATAAACAGTCGAAGGTCTAGAAGGATTTCCTATGTTCCTATAAAAAGGAAAAAGTGAAGGAACAGTATGAAGAAAAGCATAAAAGAAAAATACCTCTCAGATCAGAAGAGGTGATTTTGGGGAATTCTGTGATGATGACATACAGATATATACAGATATGAAAATGGCAAGGCATGTGACTTAGGGAAAGATTGTTTTTATTATTATTTTTTATCATTTTAATTTTGTGAAGACATTAGAAATCCCTGGAGGATTTTAAGCTGGAAGAGGGGAATGAATTTGGCGCTATCATCCTCATTCATAAATGATCAATAAGCCTTGAATGAAAGATTAAATGAATAAATGGTATTTTTAATGCTGTTATATAGACACAATTCTCCTGTTTCTCCTAGAAACACTGGTATATTGTTATTAAATAGGACATATATATCGGATAAACTTGCCACATATACTATATACAATATTCTGTATAAAGTCAAGCAGTCTAATTGCTATTACTAACGCAACCTGTTTAATATAACTGGCATTATAAAGGTAATGAAGGTACAGAGGGAAACATTCACTGTCTGTTAGATTAGATTTTTTTTCCTGGTTATTTAAAGTTGAGAAGTGAAAATTCTGTTCCTTCCGTGTACATATAGTTATACTAACCCTTGAAGAACTAATTTGACATGCTGTTCTTGCTCTGTGAAATATAGACATTTATTTTCTTTATTTTCACTGACTCATAGATTTCATGGTCACTTGCAATACAACCGTAAAGTATCAGAGAAACTTCCGGAAGCTTTTCTAATGAGGTTAGTGCAGATCTTAACAGCTGTTTTAAATTCAGTGTTCCACCCTAGTATTATTTTTTTAATTGAGTATGGGCAAAGAGATGCCTTATCTAATTATAAATTGATAATAGATTTTCTGTCACTGAGTCACATTTCAGAGGACTCAGTTAGTTTTAGTAAACCTATTATTACTTTGCACTTATTAGGTAGGGTGTGTTGCTTTTGTTATTTTGTTATTTGTCTTTTACTTTAATAAGAACATTGTACTACCATTTAAAACATTTTGAATGACTACATATAAGTACATTCCAGACCCTAAAGCAATGAGGTCCATTATTGTACCAAAAAGATGGAATTATTTACAACCTACCACGCTCATTACTCTATTCCATGCTTTTAATGAGTTCAGGGCATGGAAATGTTGCAGATATTTGCTATATGATATCAAAGAGATTTTAACAATAAATTTAATAATTAAAAGTTTCAAAATTGAAAAAAAAAGATGCAAGAAGGAGGCACCTTAAAAACTTTATCAGTATAAAGTTTGAGTAGAGCAATGGGTTTCCTTTTAATTCTCACTCTACTGTTGTTTTCAACTATTTAAATAAGAATATATTAATTTTATAATTCAAAAAAGGATTAAACTATACATGTTAGTCAAAATTAAAATATATATGGTGTTAAAGCTAGTTTAAATAGATTTATTTGCCACATGCATATGTTACACGAAGTATTCTGTGCAAAGTCAATAGGTCTAGTTGCCATTCCTTACTCAACCTACTTAGTATAACTAGTATTATAAATGTAATGGAGGTACGGGAAAAAATATTTAATGTGCTCTTTCATTGTTTTTTGCTTCCCAGTTATTTAGAGTTGTGAAAAATGAAAATTCTGGGGTTTTCATGCCCCATATAATGTAGAATTGACACTTAAAATTTTCTGATTGCTTTTTGATTGAACATGAAACCTAATTATGTCTACAATTTAGATGTTAACAATGAAAGATCAATAATTCAATTCTGACTTTTTATGATAGTAGATGACACACAGTTAAGCTCTTAACTCGTCCCAAACTCAAGCTGCAGAAAGGTTTTCTGTAACACACAATGTACAATGATAGAAATTGGGGAATTGTTCTAAGTTTTAAAAAAAAGTTGCAGGTTTTATTATAGGCTAAAATTAAAATGGTGTCAAATCACATTTTTCCCATCTTATTTTGTATACTAGTATTACAGTTTTGGTTAAAAAAGAAAAAGAAAAAATGTGGGGAGAAAAATGATGTAGGGAATAAAATACTTGTGCAGGGCTGGATCATCAGTTTGCGACCTGGGCAGTCACAGGAAACGCTGTACATAGGAGGGCTCTGCTGTTGGTTTAATGCTCTGTTATTACCATCTTGAAATCCTTGATATTTGGACAAGAATGCCCACATTTGCATTTTGTACTTGGCCTCACAAATTATGGAGCCAGCCCTGCACTTAGGTTCAGAATTTCATTTTCTCTCTAGCAATGGGAGGTCCTTGGGAGTATGGGTGGGCGCCCTTATAAATAGCCTGCCATACCTCTCACTCTAATGCATAAAAACTTTTACTTGGATTAATGAGTTGTAAGTGGGCAAACAATATTATAATGTTTTCTCATGATATTAAGCAAGATAACTTCTTGAGATATCATGGGCTCTCTGCAGAGAGGAAGGGAGAATTATGAAGTTTATATATAAGTCTTGTGTTAAAAATTATTTTTAAAATAATTGATTCACCTGAAGATCCTTCATCTAAATTCTCTGTTAGAAATTATGTCTGCCTGATAGTTTAAACAATTGTTTGCATCACAAATTCATTAAGGAGCAATTTGGATACCAAACAATGACTAGTTGAAATTGTGTCTATAATTCATACACCTGGAGAATATATTATTTGGCTGCTTAATCATTTAAGTGTGATTAAATCAAGGAAAACTATATGATGGGAACAAAATGTATTCATAATTTCAATACATTTATAGTTTCAAGATGGGTGCAAGATAATCTCCCTTGATTGCAAATTTGATTTGTTTAGTGGAAAAAATATTTGAAATATATATATATATATATATATATATATATAAAATGTCTTGAGAATAATTTTTACCATATTGTGGATTGTGGGACCAAGATTGTTAATTTCTACAATTTGCATGTATTTTCAGTATAATATTGGAGTAAAACATGCATATAAAAATGTTAGGGCTCTCATTGATTAATTAGGTCAATCATTTATTATTTTAAATTTATTCAAAAAATAATATCTGAGATCATACTCTGTGACAGTTCTCCTTGTAGACACAAGAGATACAAAGATCCTCTAAAGGATTAATTAATTAATTAATTAATATATTTTGGAAGTTTAAAATTGTATTAGACTATATCAGTGATGGTTCAACCAGAACACTAAAGATTTATAAATAATCAGAGATGTATTATAGGGATTTAACTTTACTCAACAGTGGGATCTGGTTATAAGGGCTTAGACTGTGTTTCTAAGTCTGTTACTGAGAAGGCTGTCAGGAACAGAAATCGTATGCAAATAGGGGAAGCAAGCACAAACTGGAAACTGCAAGGCTATTCTGGAAAGTATAAGGACAAATTGGAAAATTTGATGTAATGTCCCCTCTTTCAAGCCTCCAACACTGGTGACCAGACTGTCCTACAAGAGAGGCTGATTACTAACACTTGGCCCAGAAGTCAAAGAAACTTAAGCTGAAGGTGTGGTAGGAGTTGCAGGAGCTGTGGACCCAGCTACTTTCCTGTACAAACAAGCAGAGGTGCAGATAGGTGACAATGACCTGTAATAGTGCCTTTTGCTCTGTGTTTACCTTCCATGTGTAAAAAGATGAGTGCAGCTTTACTCATGCTTCCAAATCTTGAGCAAAATAAGTCTTGTAGACTATGTTAATCCAAAAGAAAGGGGATTCTTTGCAGTTAGTTGCAGCTTAGCTATGTTGACACAATGGAATACACCAGATAGACATTTTATTATAAACTTTTATTGTGATGATAAGTCAGATATGGCATCAGCTCTCATGGAATTTTACATTATTGGGCCCCTTTCTCAAAGAAAGACACACTTAGGGGCTCCCCTGGTGGAGCAGTTGTTAAGAATCCGCCTGCCAGTGCAGATGACACGGGTTCGATGCCTGATGGGGAAGATCCCACATGCCGCGGAGCACCTAAGCCCATGCACCACAACTACTGAGCCTGCTCTCTAGAGCCCGCAAGCCACAACTACTGAGCCCACGTGCCACAACTACTGAAGCCCACGTGCCTACAGCCCATGTTCCGCAACAAGAGGGGCCACCGCAATGAGAAACCCGCACACCACAACGAAGAGTAGCCCCCACTCGCCACAACTAGAGAGAGCCCATAAGCAGCAACGAAGACCCAACGCAGCCAAAAAAAAAAAAAAAAAGACACTTAACTCTTCAAGAAGGCAATAACTCTGAGAGTGTGCTACTGATCTAACTGGTCTCTCCTTTAACTACATAATGTCTTTAATGGTAGACTGGCCATACCTCACACTCTTCAAGTCTCAGCAACTTGAATCTTCTGGGTAAATTCTAAAGGAATATATTTAGTAGATCCTATTTTTTCATCTGTAGTATTACAGTTCCTCTATTCTGTTGATGTTCATCTTTGAATGGCTTTCCACTTGTATAATTCACTTCATAAACTGTTTTTTTCTCATTTTCTGAAAGATTCCTATTTCTAGCTTTTTACCATTGCTGTAAATATTCTAAACAAAATTATCTTTATTTTCTTTGCTAGTAAAATTTGAGAAGAAATGAGAAATATATGTCTCAAAGCAACCATAGATATCAGAATTTTTAAATATGTGTTGTTTGTAAACATATTTTTCCTTCAATGAAAGGTTAATCTCCACTTGTTAACATGGCAGACTTCTAATTTTTCCAATAGTTGGTTTTCAGGGATGAAAACAGAATCTATATAGTGCTATAGGATAACATGTAAATGTCTATATATGTTTATATGCACATAGATGTGTCGTATGTTGGGTTGGCCAAAACGTCCGTTCAGTTTTTTCCATAAGACGGCTCTAGTAGCCCTAAGTTGTCTTTAATTTCATTCAAAACAATTCTGTTGGATTGTATGTAACAGCTGTCATATCAGCCTGCATTTAAAAAAAGACATCAAAATTGGTGAATTTTTGTGTAGCCATTTTCATATTGAAGATAGAAGAAAAAAAGCAACATTTTCACCATATTATGCTTTATTACTACAAGAAAGGTAAAAACACAACCGAAATGCAAAAAAAGGGTTTGTGCAGTGTATGGAGAAGGTGCTGTGACCGATCAAATGTGTCAAAAGTGTTAAAAGTGTTTTGCGAAGTTTCGTGATGGAGATTTCTCGCTGGACGATGCTCCACGGTCGCTATCCAATTGATAGCGATCAAATTGAGACATTAATTGAGAACAATAAATGTTATACTGCATAGGAGATAGCCAACATACTCAAAATATCCAAATCAAGCATTGAAAATCATTTGCAACAGCTTGGTTATGTGAATCACTTTGATGTTTGGGTTCCACATAAGTTAAGCTACAAAAACCTTCTTGACTGTATTTCCATATGCGATTCTCTACTTAAATGTAATGAAAATGTTCCATTTTTCAAACAAATTGTGACGGGCAATGAAAAGTGGATACTGTACAGTAATGTGAGGTGGAAGAGATCGTGGGGCAAGCGAAATGCACCACCACCAACCACATCAAAGGCCGGTCTTCATCCAAAGAAGGTGATGTTTTGTATATGGTGGGATTGGAAGGAGGTCCTCTATTATGAGCTCCTTCTGGAAAACCAAAGGATTAATTCCAACAAGTACTGCTCCCAATTAGACCAACTGAAAGCTGCCCTCGACAAAAAGCATCCAGAATTAGTCAACAAAAAACTCATAATCTTCCATCAGGATAATGCAAGATTGCATGTTTTTTGATGACCAGGAAAAAACTGTTACAGCCTTGCTGGGAAGTTCTGATTCATCTTTCGTATTCACCAGACATTGCACCATCCGATTTCCATTGATTTCGGTCTTTACCAAATTTTCTTAATGGAAAAAATTTTCAATTCCCTGGAAGACTGTAAAAGGCACCTGGAACAGTTCTTTGCTCAAAAAGATAAAACATTTTAGGAAGATGGAATTATGAAGTTGCCTGAAAAATGGCAGAAGGTAGTGAAACAAAAGGGTGAATATGTTGTTCAATAAAATTCTTCATGAAAATGAAAAATGTGTCTTTTATTTTTACTTAACAGAAGGCACTTTTTGGCCAACCCAATATTTTGTGAGTGGTGTAAGATAGGGGGTCTAGTTTTATTCTTCTACATATGACTATCCAGTTTTTTCAGCAGCATAAGAAAATTCAAGTCTAGGGACATTGTATAAAATACCTAACCAGCACGAATCAAAACTGTCAAGGTCGTGAAACAAAGAAAAAGAAAAATTTCCACAAACTAGAGAAGACTAAGGAGACATGACAACTAATTACAATACAATGTCTTGTATGGAATCCTGTAAGTGGGAAAGGACATTAGTGTAAAACCTGGTGAAATCCGAATAGTCTTGAGTTTAGTTAATAATAATGTACAATTTTTTGGTTTTGACAAAGTTACCATAATAATGTAAAATGCTAACACTAGGGAAACTAGTTGAGGAATACAAAGGATCTCTCTGCATTATCATTGCAAGTTTTCTATAAATCTAAAATCACTCCAAAATAAAAGTGTATTAACAATGCATTTAAAGGGCAGCACCTAAAAATTCCTGAAACAGAAAAAGAGACATTCGGCAAACACTAAAATAAATCAAGTGTGGACTTCAGTTAATAATAATGAATCAATACTATATCATTAATTGTAGCTAATATATCATACTAATATAAGATGCTAACAATAGGGAACTTGAGTGGGATATATATGAGAACTCTCTATACTACCTTTGCAATTTTTTTGTAAATCTATTTCTATTCTAAAAAGATAATGTTTTTCAAAAGTATGTATAATCAAGGTTATTAATAAAATTATTTTACTGCTAAAATGTATATATATAACTTTCAGTGCATGTATAAGTGAAATTCAATTTCAAAATAGATGTTTTCTTTTTATTTTAAAATTGTACCAAATCAAGTAAATAAAATTAAATAGAATAATTAGGAAATCTAATTATTTAAAGATAATCCTTTGAATTTCTTTTAATTATTTAAAATAAAATCTTTGCTTTTTAAAAATCCAAATATGTCTGAAATACTAAAGTAATGTATACCTGACCTGTATGTTAAATTCCGAGTAACTATATTAGAAGTAGACTGTTATTATAATTCTTTCATTAAACAAATACTATTGAGTATTACAGGGTGAAACTTACCTGAAGAGGCTCTAGAGATACATTGTGAACAAGACAAAGTCCCTGCCTTCATGTTGCTACTTTCTTATATAGTACCTTTTCATCTAAATCAGAAACATGAAACACTAAGACAAAAGACTATTGAGAGGTACATATTAGTGAGCTCATTGAATTACACAATATAACTCTCAGTTGTCAATTTAAAATTTATTAACTAAAATGGAATGCAGGGAGAAATGAATAACAGATAAATGTAAAAAGTAAACCCAGTTTTGTTTTTTTTTTTTGTTGTCATCTGTATGTTTGTTTGTTTTGAGGGAGGTATAGTCGTCAATACTATTCAATCTCCAGGCATAGTGGTACAACAGTCACTGATTTTGAATCCACCTTTGAGTCTGTTTCTCTACTAGAAATAGGTTAGTTTTGTCAGCTGAGGATTTAAGAGTTTCACCTCACTATCTGAATGTGTTGAAAAAAGCATAACATGTAATATATTCTTATTTGGAGAACTATATTTTCCAAATTTCCCTCACAGAAATATATTAGGTTTTACACTCTGTTAATTAATGGATGTGAAGAGTGGATGCTCTTGTATTAAAGAGCTTGAATCTTGTCTATTCTTTTTACACACCATGCAGACAAAGCACCCTAAATCTAAGTATGCCCACCCTTAAAATAGTTATAACAATAATATGTCCCTCATAGTTAAATAAGATGGAATAACTGAGGGAATGCACACAAAATTCTTATCATAATGTCTGGCACTCTATAAATTTCCACATAAGACCTTTTGAGTCTTGACCTTCACCTCAAATCATTAATAGTAACAATTCTTTAGTTAGTTGTTATTTGTATTGACTTACTAATGGAACATATTTTTTCCTGTAAGGAACTAGCTGAAAGGTAATAATAATATAACTGCTATTGTTGGAAGCCTAATTTGTAATATTGAATAACACAAGCAAAGTTCTGTTAAGGAATAAAAGAGGCTATCTTACTTAATTTATTAGTTTTTGCATATCAGATCTCTGAGCACATGAAGACTGCCAATTGGATTTGCTAATATATATGTAAATCGTATCTAGGTATAAAATCTGCTGGGGTTTTTTTGTTGCTGGTGGTGATGCGGGTGATTAATGTAACATGATTTATTTGATTCAAAAAATATATATTTTCTTCCAGAAGATTAGATCAATTTTAGGAAAACTATTGAATTTTCTATGAGCATGCAGTGCTATCATTATTTTTGCATATCCTGTATCCATACTGTATATCTCTTCCAAAGTTATATTAATCTTTACACCCCTATGAAACACATAGACAGGAATAACTTTTTTTTCTGTTTTGTGTTATTTTATTTTAATTTTGATTTGTAAAAGAGAAAAAAATAATTTTTCATTGGAGAATAATTTTTTGTTTTGTTTTATTTTATGTATTTTAATTTTTATTTTATATTTGGAGTATAGTTGATTTACAATATTGTTTTAGTTTCAGGTGTATAGAAAAATAATTCAGTTTTACATATATATATCTCTATTCTTTTTCAGATTCTTTTTCCATATAGGTTATTACAGAGTTATACAGTCAATGCACACATTTATACATTGAGTTAATCCCTAATGGGAGCAAAGTATATTTACCCAAGTATTTACCTAGACAGAACTACAGTTCCATAAAAATTAAAATAGTTATTTATTTATAAAACCCATAATTTACATGTGTATTAAGTTTTGCTATGCTTATTGCCCCCAAACATACAGTGTTTCAAAGACTTTTTCTTTCTCATCTAAATATATATTGTGGATTAGCTTTGAAATAAAATTGAAACACATTTTAATTGTCATTATTGCCCATTGTACTAATAACAGTTAAATTGATGTAGTTTTTTCAATTACATGTAATAGAGTAAATATATTTCTCTCTGAAATGGCATATGTTTATTTCCAAGTATAATTTTGAGGAGAAATCCCCTTAGAATCCAGAGATGAAATTGTTAATATTATTTATTATATCCTTAGGGTCATATATACATAGGGCAGAAGAGAACTAATTATGACAGACAAAGGCTTTTCCCTCTAGACCTGACACTATAATGAAGCATCTGATATCTTTCCAAAAGTATCCAGCCCTAGAGATTCTGTATGAACTGTTTTTGTTATAAGATTTGAAGGAATGACTGACTGTTTTAGACAGGGAGGAGAAGAAACTTGGGACTAAATTTTGTGTAGTTTAAAGTCCACTTTAGCTGATAAGGTAGCAGAAGTCTGATGAGATGCAAAAGTTTTGCTATATATAGGTAGGAAAAAACTGAAGTTGTAATAGGACATGAAATCAGGTACATAATTAAAAGTGAGCAGGGAAAAAACCCACTACTTTAAAGAAAAAAACAATTTAGCCTGTAACATGTAGGATAAATCAAGAGAATTTGGATTCCTGCAGTATACAGCCAATTAATCTCAATATATTCAATTAAGATTTTAGCTTCTTATCTTGAAGCAATGAAGTATTACATACATTTTGATAGAAAAACTAGAATCAAGCCCCAGCATCCAAAATTAAAATACATGAACTACTTTTTATGCCTCAGTTTCTCATCTACAAAATGAGGATAAAAGTATTATCTATTTACATTTTTGTTTGAATTTAAATAAAATACCAAATGCAGTGTATTGTAATGTAATATAATTTCTTGCACATAAGTTCAATGAATGCTATTATTATGTATAGTTATTACCTTTGTGTAATTAAGCTCTGATGTATTTCTGCAAATGCAGCTAAATAAACGCTTTTTAATTGAGTGTAAATAGATCTCCCCATTGGTATTACTCTCTTTTACATCCTTCCATTAAAATTGGCATATATTAGAATTATTAATTTTTAGAAAGCTATGTAAACAGGGAAATAATAGATTTACAATGCGTGTATTAATGCTTAAAATTTTTTGTTCTCCGAAACCTATGATCTAATTAAAGTTTTCATATTTAGATTTACTAGATGTTTAATTTAATTTGTTGATTTATTTTAAGATTTTCTTTCTCCTGTAGCAGTATATATGCCTACATAACATCATGACTCCATGTCACCAAATGGTGGTTAACAGCTGAACTTCTCCATCAGGTATAAGTCAGTCATAAAAACTAAGGTTGGAACTAAAGACTAATTTCGCACAATATCAACCATAACTCCTCAAAGTCTGTGTGTACCTCTGAACGACAGAAGAAAATGTGAAACCACATAAGAAAGGCACTAGTAGAAAGAAAATAAGCAAGGTATTATCAATACTTCTTTTTACTTGCATCCACCTCACCACACATATTGCCAATACAAGCACATGCTTAGTTTTAAAATAGGATTTTTAAAAAATTAATTAATTTATCTTTTGGCTGTGTTGCTGCACGTGGGCTTTCTCTAGTTGCAGTGAGCAGGGCCTACTCTTCGTTGTGGTGTGGCTTCTCATTGTGGTGGCTTCTCTTGTTGCAGAGCACGGGCTCTAGGTGCTCGGGCTTCAGTTAGTTTTGGCACACGGGCTCAGTAGTTGTGGTTGATGGGATCTAGAGCACAGGCTCAGTAGCTAATATAGGAGCTTAGCTGCTCCACAACATGTGGGATCTTCCCGGACCAGAGCTCAAACCCATGTCCCCTGCATTGGCAGGCAGATTCTTAACCACAGCACCACTAGGGAAGTCCTAAAATAGGATCTTTATAATAATAAGTAGACAAATATATTTTTCAAGTAGGTGAAATTTCAGTAAATATATAAATGTAATATATTATGCTGACAGGCTGACAGTAGGGGCTTCTCCATTCCTTGAAATGATAAGCTTAAAAAAAAAAGGAAAAGAAAAATTGCCTGGTATTTGCTATTGCCTGAGGCTGAGGAGAGCTGTGCCACCTATTTCAAGGTATTTAACCATTTCTGACAATGCCAGGTTTTAATTTTCTATTTAGAAAAATGCAAAAAAATTATATGTAAGATATCTTTAATAGTGTATACTTGATATGGCACTGAAACCAAAGATTACATAACCCCAAAGTTGCAACTTAAACAGAAGTTAAATTTACACTGAACATACAAGGCCTAATAATTGCATTTTTAGAACTCTGGCTCAAGTACAACTCAATAAACATATACTAAAAAATACTGCGTGTGTTATTTTAGAAGCTAGAAATAAAGATATGAATAAGATATGTCCTCAGTTCTTAAGAGTCTAGTGGAAGAGACTGGCATTTAGATAAATAAAATACATGGTACACATTCTGGACAGAGTAGCACCTAGAAGGAGTTGGTTCATTCTGATCAAAGCTGTCATCACAGAAGAGATGAAGATAAAATGGGGTTTGAATGTATGAAAAGGTTGGAGTGGCCATATGATTTACTGTTCAAAGTAAGGCTTTTTTAAAAATATAAGAAACACTAAAATAATTACAATTATTTTAATTTTCAAAGCTTTATTTACATACCAATGAATTGATTCTATTAGGCAAAATAATCATTTTCAAGAACTATTTCCAACATAAAAATTGGTTGTAAAATAAAACAAATATTAGTAACTTAGTAATATTACTTTTCTGAATATTAAAAATCATATAAATAGAATGAATATTCTTCATATATAATCATGCATTTGTTTTCAGTTTCTTAGTCATATCTGTTTCTAAAATCATCTCAGAATTGTTCATTGACATTATCAGAAAAAAATTTATTTTCCTTTCTATATATATATATAGTCTTCTAATTTTAGTGTTTCCATAGCCTTATCCACAATGTTTTTCAAAGTTTCTTTGTATGGTTAATACATTTAAAATTATTGATAGTTTCAATTAACTTTTTTTTGTGGAACATTATCATTTTGAAAAAATACTTTCTCTCTTTTTCTGTCAGAGTTTCAGGTACTGATAGATTCAGAACAAATTCTACTATATGGAGGAATTCTCAACTCCAATTTTGTATTGAAGTGTATAAATATTTTAGCCTAAATAATTAAACAGTTACTGAGTTTTGCCTCTATGTTGAGCATTTCTCTGTTTTTAAAATCTTTAATTTGTTTTATTGAAGTGTAATTGGTTTGCAATGTTGTATTATGTTCAGGTTTACAGCAAAGTGATTCAGGTGTGCAAATATATGTATTATTTTTTCAGAATCTTTTCTATTATAGGTTATTACAAGATACTGAGTATAGGTCCTTGTGCTATACAGTAGGTCTTTGTTGGTTATCTGTTTTATATATAGCAGTGTGTTTATGTCAATCCCATACTCCTAATTTATCCCCCTCCTCCTTTCCCCTTTGGTAACCATAAGTTTGTTTTCTATGTTCGTGAGCATTTCTCTTGATGATACATATTTGTTGTAAGTCAAAACTCATCACATAAGTTATATGTATTTAGAATTATTTTAGTTGTATACCAAAATTAGATGTTACAAAGTCATAGGTTCTCTCAATTTCATTCCATTTCAATACAGAATTTATATTTTCAACTAAAAATAGAAACATCATTAAAACACTCTTCCCAAGTTCAATTTTAGGTGTTAAAATTAAATGTTTTCTGTATCTGAACTCTCATATTTTACTTGTTTTCAGTTTCCAATATGCTATTATAGGGATACATTTTAATGATCTCCTATTTGCCAGCTTTGTTTACAATAATGGTAATTTACTAAAAGCTTCTAAGTCTGAAAAATTTTTTACCATCTATCCATTCAATACTTTGAGAAATTTGCAATTGATTGTGAACAAGATTCACCAAAAATATAGAGAACACAATTACATCAAAAGTTGAATACTCTTTTACGTAACATTGCTGGATTTAGGAGGGAAAAAAGGCAGTTAATTTCAAATTTTACTCTAATTATGACCTATGCAATATTTGATTCATTTGTAATAAACTAACATTTATTTGATTTTTTATATGAAATTGAAATTTAACTGTGCATCCCGTATATTTTTCATCCACCCTAATCGCAGGACACTGATTTATACAGTAATCCTTTAGAGGCTCAGACATTTTTCAAATCCATTTGAAGACAAATAGAAAAAAGAGATAGTACATATTGCTGTGTGATTTGTTTCTTAAAATACTTTTAATACCAGCTTAACCATAGAAATTTTGTACAGCCATCCCACATTTTACTGCACTTCACTTTATTGCACTTCCCAGATACTGTGTTTTTTATAAATTGAAGGCTGTGGCAACGCTGTTTCGAGCAAGTCTTATCAGTGCTATTTCTTTTCAACAGCATTTGCTCACTTCCTCTCTCTCTGTCATGTTTTGGTAATTCTTACAGGATTTCAAAAGTTTTTATTATTATTATATTCACTATGGTGATCTGTGATCAGTGATCTTTGATGTTGCTATTGTAATTAATTTGGGGTGTCATGAACCACGCCCATGTAAAATAGTGAAGTTTATAAATGTTGTGTGTGTTCTGACTGCTCCACCGATCAGCTGTCCCCCAATCTCTCTCCCTCTCTAGGGCCTCTCATTCCCTGAGACACAACAGTATTGAAATTAGACCAATTAATAACCCCACAGGTGTCTCTGAGTGCGCAAGTGAAAGGAAGTGTTGCACATTTCTCACTTTAAATCAAAAGCTAGAAATGATTAAGCTTAGTAAGGAAGGCATGTCCAAAACTGAGAGAGGCCACAAGCTATGCCTCTTGCCCCACAGTTAGCCAAGTTGTGAATGCAAATGAAAAGTTCTTGAAGAAAATTTAAAGTACTAATTCAGTGAACACAGGAATGATAAGAAAGCAAAACAGCCTTATGGCTGATGTGGAGAACGTTTCAGGGGTCTGGATAGAAGATCCAAACACAACATTCCCTTAAGCCAAAGCCTAGTCCAGAGCAATTAACTCCCTTCAGTTCTGTGAAGGCTGAGAGAGGTGAGGAAGCTGCAGAAGAAATGTTTGAAGCTAGCAGAGACTGGTTCATGAGGTTTAAGGGAAGAAGCCGTCTCCAGAGCATAAAAGTGCAAGGTGAAGCAGCAAGTACTGATGTAGAAGCTACAGCAAGTTATCCAGAACATCTAGCTAAGATAGTTAATAAAGGTGGCTACACTAAACAACAGATTTTCAAAGTAGATAAAGCAGCCTTCTATTGGAAGAAGATGCCATCTAGGACTTTCATAGCTAGAAAGAAGAAGACAATGCCTGGGTTCAAAGCTTCAAAGGACAGGCTAACTCTCGTTAGGGGCTAATGTAGCTGGTGACTTTAAGTTGAAGCCAGTGCTCCCTTACTATGCTAGGGCCCTTAAGAATGATGCTGAATCTACTCTGCCTGTGCTCTATAAGTGGAACAACAAAGCCTGATGATAGCACATCTGTTTACAACACAGCTTACTAAATATTTTAAGCCCACTGTTGAGACCTACTGTTCAGAAGAAAAGATTCCTTTCAAAAGGTGACTGCTCACTGTCAGTGTACCTGGTCACTAAAAAGCTCTGATGGAGATGTACAAAGAAAGTAACGTTGTTTTCATGCCTGCTAACACAACATCCATTCTGCAGTCCATGGATCAAAGAGTAATTCTGACTTTCAAGTCCCATTATTTAAGAAATATATTAGATAAGGCTATGGCTGCCATGGATAGTGATTTCGCTGATGGATCTGGGTAAAGTCAGTTGAAAACATTCTGGAAAGGATTTATCGTTTTAGATGCCATTAAGAATATTTGTGATTCATGGATGACTTTGAGGAGTCCAAGACTTCAGTGGAGGAAGTAACTGTAGATGTGGTGGAAATAGCAAGAGAACTAGAATCGGAAGTGAAGCCTAAACACGTGACTGAATTGCTGCAATCTAACGAAAAAAAAACTTTAAGGAAGGAGAAGTTGCTCCTTATGAAGGAACAAAGAGAGTGGTTTCTTGAGATGGAATCTATTCCTGGTGAAGATGCTGTAAAGATTGTTGAAATTACAACAAAGGACTTATAATATTACATAAACTTAGTTGATAAAGCAGCAGCAGGGTTTGAGAAGACGGACTCCAATTTGAAAGAAATTCTACCCTGGGTAAAACGCTATCAAACAGCACAGCACACTACAGAGAAATTGTGAAAGGAAGAGCTAGCTGCTGTGAGAAACTGCATTGTCATCTTATGTTAAGAAATGGCCACGGCCACCCAGCCTTCAGCCACCACCATCCTGATCAGACAACAGCCGTCAACATGACCCTCTACCAGTAAAAAGCTGATGATGTATTGAAGGCTCAGATGATGGTTAGCACTTTTAAGGAATAAAGTATATTTTAATAAGGGTTTGTGCATTTTTTTAGACATAACTCTATTGTACATTTAATAGGCTACAGTATGGTGTAAGCAAGGTTTTCTAGGCACTGGGAGAAACATTGTGTAACTCGCTTTATTGAGATTTAAAATTTATTGCAGTGTTCTAGAACTGAACTACAATATCTCTGAGGTATGCCTTTATGTAAGGTTCAAATTTCAGCATACATGAATCCATTTTTATTGATATATAAACATACTCATTTATTTATGTATTATCTATGGCTGTATTCACTCTACAACAGCAGAGCTGAGTGTTGTCACAGAGACCAAATGGTCTTCAAAGCTCTCTACAGGAAAAGTCAGCTGACCTTGCTTTTTTAAGTGTGTGTATATGTGAAATTTGACAACTACAGTTTCTATTTCATATAGTGGAATATTTCTTCTTGTTTTGATTCATTCATACTTCTTAATTATGATCTTTATTTACCACAACATTGATTTCTACTAAGTCTTATATGTATATTACTACTGCAAATTATTTTCTCTTCATATTAAACATTTAACTGAATTTGAACTAGCCATTAAAATAGACATATTTTAATGAAAGGAAAAAATAAACCTGCAAACCCTCCAGTTATATCCATGTTTTGAATTTTTAAAAAATAATGAAATTAACTGATACTCTTTGTAAGTTTCTAATTATGATGACATAAAAGTAGAGTCATTAGATTTTTTGTGAAGTTCTGCTTTCAATGGAACTGGAACACAAAAAGGGGCAGAACTTCTTAGTATGCTTATTATGATCAACCATGAAATAAAAAATGAGTATAATCAGTTTAAAACTCTCATTTTTTGAAAAGTCCTATCTGAGAGAGTGATATAGTAATGCACCACTGGATGTATATATGTTTGTCATCGGTTCAGCTACTTTGTCAAATAAAAAGAAATCCAGATAAGCTGAGACTTCATACAGAAAGCCTAGTGAATAGGATGAACGGTCCTGTCTCAGGAACTGCAAGTGTCTAAAAATCAAACTGAAAAATGCTTTTTTCATAGATCAGGGATAAGGGAAATTGAGCAAAGAAGAGAGAGTAAGCCGAATGCAAAATCAGCATGATTTGACAGGAAATGTGTCTCACTATGGTCAGTGGGTTCTGGGGATAAGCTCATAAGAGGGCGCTCTCCTTACTTGAGCACTTGCTCAGGCTTGGGGGTGACCTAAAGTTCAGGGACCTGGGAACATGAGAGAAATCTGACTTAACTTTGGTCAATTGTGAATACCTGGTCAATATGAAAATTGATTAGTTTCTTTTTAAATAAATGCTAATAGTTCATGAACAGATTTGTGATTTATGCTTTTCATCATGACAAGATACACTGCACCAGTGGTTGATGATGAATTTTGACACACATTTTGTGAAAATTATGTATTCATCATCAGTTTTCTTTTTTTTAAGATTATGGATTCTTTTAATTTTTAAAAAATATTTAATGTATATATAATTCTTTTTTAATTGAAGTTTAGTTGATTTTATATATATATATATATTATTTTTCATATTCTTTTCCCTTACAAGTTATTAAAAACATTGATTATAATTCCCTGTACTATACAATAGGTCCTTGTTGGTTATCTATTTTATATATAATAGTGTGTATATGTTAATCCGAAACTCCTAATTTCTCCACCCCTCTCAACTTTCCCCTTTGGTAACCATAAGTTTGTTTTCTATGTCTGTGGGTCTATTTCTATTTTGTAAATGAGTTCATTTGTATCATGCTTTTTTTTATATTCCACATATAAGTGATATCATAGGACATCTGTCTTTGTCTGGCTTAACTTAATATGATAATCTCTAGGTCCATCCATGTTGCTACAAATGGCATTATTTCACTCTTTTTATGGCTGAGTAATATCCTATTGTATAAATATACCACATCTTTATCCATTCATCTGTCAATGGACATTTAGGTTGCTTCTAGATCATCAATTTTCTTTAGAAGTAGACATTAGTAAATGTTGGAAAGGAAAAAAATTAAAACCATTCATACATAGTCAGCATAATTAGTTATGTAGAAAGGCTAAAAGAAAGTACTGACACACTATGCATTAAGCTTTTCTTTTTATAAAGAAGTCTCAAAAGTTATCCTTTAGCCAAAGACCAACTCTAGATATTTAGGCTCTATATCTGTGGTAAAAAAATGAAGCTGTAAGGCAAGTACTTATGTAATTCTAAGTGTCATGTATACATATTCACTGTAGAATTCAGTATTGCAAAGATATTAATTCTCTCCAATTTGATCTATTGATTCAGGCATTCCCAATCAAAAGCTAGAAATTATTTTTATAGATATTGACAAGCTAATTCAAAATTATATGAAAAAGCAAAGTACAAGAATAGGCAAGAGGTTCTGAATATAAAGAATATATATTGATTTCAAGATTATCTTAATGTTACAGTAATCAATACTATGGTATTGGCAAAGGATGAAAATATTAATAAAATAGAATTAAAAGCTCAAAAATAGATCTACACAAATATAGACAACTGATTTTTGACAATGGTTCAAGTTCAGTTCCATGAAGAAAGGATTATTTTCAATAAATTTTTGGGAAAAGCTGGATGTCCGTATGCAAAAGGTATGAACCTCAACATATGCCTCATAATTTATATGAAATTTGTGTATAAATTTATTTTTGTTTTCAGATATAAATCCAAGGTTTAGCATTCTCTGCAAATGTATATTGTGTGGTCAACCTGGCCTTGAGATTTTAAAACAAGTTTTTGAAGTAGAAACTAGAAGACATAGGATAAAAGGGCATATAAATAAAAAATTGAACACACTAATAACAAAATTACCTCTCTTTTAAAGCTGCCCTTTTGAAAAAATAGAGCAATAAGTGTATGGTAATAATGTTAATACATTCATAAGTAACAGAGAAGCTGTTTTTGTTCCTTTTTTAAGCAGCATGCTTGCATATCAATGAAGAAATTTGGACTTTATATTTGCATTAGTACCAAATATTTCCCTATAAGACCTCAGACATTTTGGCTTTAGTGTATTAGTAAGAGAAAAGTTTGAAAAGGAGAAACACTTTAGGTATATTAATTACAGGACTCCTTTAGAAAACATTTGTATAGAAAAACATTTGTATAAAAAACATTTGTATAGAAAATGATTTTTTTTTAATTTAATGTGTTTATTCTCCAATTAAAAACAATACACAAACTAGAGCTATGCCATGTATATTTTGGAGTTCAATGACTCGTTAACAATGAACTCATTATAATCAGCCAGTAGATGTGAACTGGGAACCTACTATGTGTCAGCAGCTTGCAAAGCTTGTATGGGATGAAAAAAAACAAATAAATGACTTCTAACATTGTACAGTGAGCTTCACTACAATCTGAAATATAGGTTTACATAGAGGTAAAGGTAACGTGTAGGGTTTTTTTTTTTTTTAACAACTTTATTTGAGTAAAATTGCTTTATAATGTTCTGATAGTTTCTGCAATATAACAAAGTGAATCAGCTATATTTATACATATATCCCCATATTCTCTCATCTTGCACCTCCCTCCAACCCTCCCTATCCCACCCCTCTAAGTCTTCACAAAGCACTGAGCTGATCTCCCTGTGCTATGCAGCAGCTTCCAAATAGCTATCTGTTTTACATTTGGCACTATACATATGTCCATGCCACTCTCTCACTTTGTCCCAGCTTACACTTCCCCCTCCCTGTGTCCTCAAGTCCATTCTATATGCCTGTATCTTTATTCCTGTCCTGCCCCTGGGTTCATCAGAACATTTTTTTTTTTGACTCAATCTATATGTGTTAGCATATGGTATTGTTTTTCATTATCTGACTTACTTCAGTCTGTATGACAGATTCAAGGTCCATCCACCTCACTACAAATTGTAAACTCAGTATCATTTCTTTTCAAGGCTGAGTAATATTCCATTGTATATATGTGCCACATCTTCTTTATCCATTCATCTGTTGATGGACACTTAGGCTGCTTCCATGTCCTGGCTACTGTAAATAGAGCTGCAATGAACATTGTGGTACATGACTCTTTTTGAATTATGGTTTTCTCAGGGTATATGCCAAGTAGTGGGATTGCTGGGTCTTATGGTAGTTCTATTTTTAGTTTTTTAAAGAACCACCATACCGTTCTCCATAGTGGCTGTATCAATCTACATTCCCACCAACAGTGCAAGAGGATTCCCTTTTCTCAATACCCACTCCAGCACTTATTGATTATAGATTTTTTGATAATGGCCATTCTGCCGGGTATGAGGGGATACCTCATTGTAGTTTTGATTTGCATTTCTCTAATGATTAATGATGTTGAGCATCCTTTCATATGTTTGTTGGCAATCTGTATATCTTCTCTGGAGAAATGTCTTTTTAGATCTGCCCATTTTTGGGTTGGGTTGTCTGTTTTATTGATATTGAGTGGCATGAGCTGCCTGTATATATTGGAGATTAATCCTTTGTCAGTTGCTTTGTTTGCAAATATATTCCCCTATTCTGAGGGTTCTCTTTTTGTCTTGTTTATGGTTTCCTTTGCTGTGCAAAAACTTGAAGTTTCATTAGGTCCCATTTGTTTATTTTTGTTTTTATTTCCATTTCTCTAGGAGGTGGGTCAAAAAGGATCTTGCTGTGATGTATGTCATAAAGTGTTCTGCCTATGTTTTCCTCTAAGAGTTTTATAGTGTCTGGCCTTACATTTTGGTCTTTAATCCATTTTGAGTTTATTTTTGTGTATGGTGTTAGGGAGTGTTCTAATTTCATTCTTTTACATGTAGCTGTCCAGTTTACTCAGCATCACTTATTGAAGAGGCTGTCTTTTCCCTCTTGTATATTCTTGCCTTCTTTATCAAAGATAAGGTGACCATAGGTGTGTTGGTTTATCTCTGGGTTTCTATCCTGTTCCACTGAGGTATATTTCTGTTTTTGTGCCAGTACCATACTGTCTTGATTACTGTAGCTTTGTAGTATAGTCTGAAGTCAGGGAGCCTGATTCCTCCAGCTCCATTTTTATTTCTCAAATTGTTTGGCTATTCGGGGTCTTTTGTGTTTCAATACAAATTGGGAATTCTTTTTTTCTAGTTCTGTGAAAAATGCCATTGGTACTTTGACAGGGATTGCATTGAATCTGTAGATTGCGCTGGATAGTACAGTCATTTTCATATGTTGATTATTCCAATCCAAGAACCTGGTATATCTCTCCCTCTGTTGGTATCATGTTTAATTTTTTTCATCAGTGTCTTATACTTTTCTGCATACAGGCCTTTTGTCTCCTTAGGTAGGTTTATCCCTAGTTATTTTATTATTTTTTTAGGCAATAGTAAATGGGAGTGTTTCCTTAATTTCTCTTTCAGATTTTTCATAATTAGTGTATAGGAATGCAAGAGATTTCTGTGCATTAGTTTTGTATCCTGCTATGTTACCAAATACATTGATTAGCTCTAGTAGATTTCTGGTAGCATCTTTAGGATTCTCTATGTATAGTATCGTGTCATCTGCAGACAGTGACAGTTTTATTTCTTCTTTTCTGATTTGAATTCATTTTATTTCTTTTTTTTCTCTGATTGCCATGGCTAAAACTTCCAAAACTATGTTGAATGGGCAACCTTGTCTTGTTCCTGATATTAGTGGAAATGGTTTCATTTGTTCACCATTGAGAACGATGTTGGCTGTGGGTTTGTCATATATGTATGACCTTTATTATGTTGAGGTAAGTTCCCTCTATGCCTACTTTCTGGAGGGTTTTTATCATAAATGGGTGTTGAATTTTGTTGAAACCTTTTTCTGCATCTATTGAGATGATCATATGGTTTTTCTCCTTCAATTTGTTAATGCGATGTATCACATTGATTGATTTGCTTGTATCGCAGAATCCTTGCATTTCTGGGATAAACGCCACTTGATTATGGTGTATGATCCTTTTAATGTGCTGTTGGATTCTGCTTGCTAGTATTTTGTTGAGGATTTTTGCATCTATGTTCATCAGTGATATTGGCCTGTAGTTTTCTTATTTTGTGACATCTTTGTCTGGTTTTGGTATCAGGGTGATGGTGGTCTCGTAGAATGAGTTTGGGAGTGTTCCTTCCTCTGCTATATTTTGGAAGAGTTTGAGAAGGATAGTAGTTAGCTCTTCTCTAAATGTTTGATGAAATACACCTGTGAAGCCGTATTGTCCTGGGCTTTTGTTTGTTGGGAGATTTTTAATCACAGTTTCAATTTCATTGCTTGTGATTGGTCTGTTGATATTTTCTGTTTCTTCCTGCTTCAGTCTTGGAAGGTTATGCTTTTCTAAGAATTTGTCCATTTCTTCGAAGTTTTCCATTTTATTGGCCTATATTGCCTCTAGTAATCTCTTATGATCCTTTGTATTTCTGCAGTGTCATTTGTTACTTCTTTTTCATTTCTAATCCTCTTGATTTGAGTGTTCTCCCTTCTTTTCTTGATGACTCTGCCTAATGGTTTATCAACTTTGTTTATCTTCTCAAAGAACCAGCTTTTAGTTTTATTGATCTTTGCAATCGTTTCTTTCACTTCTTTTCATTTATTTCTGATGTGATCTTTATTTCTTTCCTTCTGCTAACGTTGGTTTTTTTGTTGTTGTTGTTGTTCTTCTTAATCTAGTTGCTTTAGGTGTAATGGTAGGTTGTTTATTTGAGATCGGCAGGCAGACCCTCAACCACCGCGCCACCAGGGAAGCCCCTCCCATAGGTTTTGGGTTATTGTTTATTCATTGTCCTTTGTTTCTAGGTAGTTTTTTATTTCCTCTTTGATTTCTCCAGTGATCTCTTGGTTATTTAGTAGTGTATTGTTTAGTCTTCATGTGTTTGTATATTTTACAATATTTTTCCTGTAATTCATATCTAGTCTCATAGCATTGTGGTTGGAAAAGATACTTGATATGATTTCAATTTTCTTAAATTTACCAAGGCTTGATTTGTGACCCAAGATATGATCTGTCCTGGAAAGTGTACCATGAGCTCATGAGGAGAAAGTGTATTCTGTTGTTTTTGGATGGAATATCCTATAAATATCAATTAAGTCCATCTTGCTTAATGTGTCATTTAAAGCTTGTGTTTCCTTATTTATTTTCATTTTGAATGATCTGTCCATTGGTGAAAGTGGGGTGTTAAAATCCCCTAGTATTGTGTTACTGTTGGTTTCACATTTTATGGCTGTTAGCATTTGCCTTATGATTTGAGGCGCTCCTATGTTGGATGCATAAATATTTACAATTTTTGTATCTTCTCTTGGATTGACCCCCTGATCTTTATGTAGTGTACTTCTTTGTCTCTTGTAATCCTCTTTATTTTAAAGTCTATTTTGTCTGATATGAGAATTGCTATTCCAGCTTTCTTTTGATTTCCATTTGCATGGAATATTTTTTCCATTCCCTCACTTTCAGTCTGTTTGTGTCCCTAGATCTGAAGTGGGTCTCTTGTAGATAGCATATATATGGGTTTTGTTTTTGTTTCCAATCAGCCAGTCTATGTCTTTTGCTTGGAACATTTAATCCATTTACATTTAAGGTAATTATTGATATGTATGTTCCTATTACCATTTTCTTAATTTTGCGGGCCATTTTTTGTAGGTGCTTTCCTTCTCTTGTGTTTTCTGCCAAGAGAAGTTCCTTTAGCATTTTTTGTAAAGCTGGTTTGGTGCTGCTAAATTCTCTTAGCTTTTGCTTTCCTGTAAATGTTTGTTTCTCCATCAAATCTGAATGAGATCCTTGCTGAGTAGAGTAATCTTGGTTGTAGGTTTTTCCCTTTCATCACTTTAAATATGTCCTGTCACACCCTTTTGGCTTGCAGAGTTTCTGCTGAAAAGTCAGCTGTTAACCTTATGGGGATTCCATTGTATGTTATTTGTTCCTTTTCTCTTGCTGCTTCTAATGTTTTTTCTTTGTATTTAATTTTTGATAGTTTGATTAATATGTGTCTTGGCATGTTTCTCTATGGATTTATCCTGTATGGGACTCTCTGTGCTTCCTGGACTTAATTGAGTATTTCTTTTCCCATATTTTGGAAGTTTTCAACTATAATCTCTTCAAATATTTTCTCAGTCCTTTTTTTTTCTCTTCTTCTTCTGGGAGTCCTATAATTCGAATGTTGGTACATTTAATGTTGTCCCAGAGGTCTCTGAGAGTGTCCTCAATTCTTCTTATTGTTTTTTCTTTATTCTGCTCTGTGGTAGTTATTTCCAGTATTTTATCTTCCAGGTCACCTATCCGTTCTGCCTCAGTTTTTCTGCTATTGATTCCTTCTAGAGAATTTTTAATTTCATTTATTGTGTTGTTCATCATTGTTTGTTTTGTCTTTAGTTCTTCCAGGTCTTGTTAAACGTTTCTTGTATTTTCTCCATTCTGTTGCCAAGATTTTGGATCATCTTTACTATCATTACTCTGAATTATTTTCAGGTAGACTGCCTCTTTCCTCTTCATTTGTTTGGTTTGGTGGGTTTTTACTTTGCTCCTGAATCTTCTGCATATTTCTCTGTCTTCTCATTTTAACTTACTGTGTTTGGTGTCTCCTTTTTGCAGGCTGCAGGTTCGTCGTTCCTGTTGTTTTTGTTGTCTTCCCCCAGTGGGTAAGGTTGGTTCAGTGGGTTGTGTTGGCTCCCTGGTGGAGGTGAGTGGTGCCTGTATTCTGGTGGAGGAGGCTGGATCTTGTCTTTCTGGTGGGCAGGACTGTGTCTGGTTGTGTGTTTTGGGGTGCCTGTGACCTTATTATGATTTTAGGCAGGCTCTCTGCCAATGGGTGGGGTTGTTCTCCTGTCCTGCTAATTTTTTGCATGGGGTTTCCAGCCCTGGAGCTTGCTGGTTGTTGAGTGGAGCTGGGTCTTAGCATTGCGATGGAGATCTCTGGGAGAGCTTTTGCTGATTAATATTACGTGCTGTCAGGAAGTCTCTGGTTGTCCAATGTCCTGTACTCAACCCTCCCACATCAGACACTCAGGCCTGACACCTGGGTGGAGCACCAAGACACTGTCAGCCACACAGCTCAGAATAAAAATGAGAAAAAGAAAGAAAGAAAGAAAATTTAAATAAATAAAAAATTTAAAGTTATTAAAATAAAAAATTAAAAAAAATATTAATATAAATAAAGTAATTTTTAAAAAGCAACGAAACCAGTAAACAAATCCATCAATGATAACAGCGCTGAAAACTATACTAAGATAAACATAAAAATCAGAAACTTGTCAGTCACATATAGCAAACCCCGTGTCTACAGTTGCTCCCACAGTCTACCACCTCAATTTTGGGAAAATTCGTTGTCTCTTCAGGTATTGCACAGATACAGGGTTCATCAAGTTGATTGTGGAGATTTAACCTGCTGTTCCTAAGGCTTCATGGAGAAATTTCACTTTCTCTCCTTTGTTTGCATAGCTCCTGGGGTTCAGCTTTGGATTTGTCCCTGAGTCTGCATGTAGGTCACTCTCTGGTGTCTGTTCTTCGCCCAGACAGGAGGGGGTTAAAGGAGCAGCTGATTTAGGGGCTCTGGCTCACTCAGGTTGTATGAAGGGAGGGGTACGGAATGCAGGGTGAGCCTGTGGCAGCAGAGGCCAGTGTGACATTACAACAGCCTGAGGCATGCCGTGTGTTCTCCCAGAGAAGTCCCTGGATCACAGGACTCTGGCCTGGCAGTGGCAGGCTGCACAGTCTCCCATGATGGGAGGTGTGCATAGTGACCTGTGCTTGCACACAGACCTCTTGGTGACTGTAGCAGTAGCCTTAGTATTTCATGCCCCTCTCTCGTGTCTGCCCTGATAGCTGCAGCTCCTGCCTGTCTCTGGAGCTCGTTTAGGCAGTGCTCTGAATCTCCTCTTCTCACACGCCCCAAAACAATGGTCTCTTGCCTCTTAGGCCTGTCCAGATTTTTCCCCAGACTCCCTCCCAGCTAGCTATGGCGCACTAGCCCCCTTCCGGCTGTGTTCACACAGCCAACCCCAGTTCTCTCCCTGAGATCTGACCTCCAAAGCCCAAGCCTCAGTTCCCAGCCTCCACCCACCCCAGCAGGTGAGCAGACAAACCTCTCAGGCTGGTGAGTGCTGGTTGGCACAAATCCTCTGTGTGGGAATCTCTCCACTTTGCCCTCTGCACCCCTGTTGCTGTGTTCTCCTCCATGGCTCTGTAGCTTTCCCCCCACCCACCCCACTTTTCCACCAGTGAAGGGGCTTCCTAGTGTGTGGAAACTTTTCTTCCTTCACAGGTCCCTCCCAGAGGTGCAGGTCCCATCCCTATTCTTTCGTCTCTGTTTTTTCTTTTTTCTTTTGCCCTACCCAGGTATGTGGGGAGTTTCTTGCCTTTGGGGAAGTCTGAGGTCTTCTGCCAGCGTTCAGTAGGTTTTATGTAGGAGCTGTTCCACATGTAGATGTATTTTTGATGTATTTGTGGTGAGGAAGGTGATCTCCATGTCTTACTCTTTTGCCATCTTGAGGGTCACGCCCCACACGTGATGTTTTTAATCAACCATTTTCTAAGAGCAGTCACAAATTTGTGTTTCATGGCAGTTCCAGTTACACAATTCGATCTACCTTTAACCACAATTTAATAAATGCTTGTAGCTACTGTGGCCCTAATCTCCTCACTCCTCTCAATTGGGAGGGAGTCTATTAGCAGTTAGAGAAAAAATAAGTTAGCCCAGAAATGCAAGGCTGAGAGTTAAAGTAGAAAAACATTGATGAGCTCCAAATCTAACTCTCTTCTTTATTGTTAATGCAATTAAATGCATCTTTTTAACCTTTTTAGTGCTGAATTTCAATTACTTTCCATAGGCTATAAATAATACTAATTTACTAATACTAATAGTAAATAATGACTAATTTCAGTTAGGTTGATAAAAATGTCTTTCATTTATTCAAATTACAGAAAAAGCAATAATGTACATAATAATATTATATCCCCAATCCCCAATCCCAGTAATTTAGGAAACATAATGTGGGGTTAAAAAAAAGCCAGTGGAAGAGCTTATAACATTAACCATTGGATTCCATTTTTCCTAGTTCCACATGAATATTGCAGAAGTTTATTGATAGAGTATCAGAAGAACTAAAGCAAAAATGTCTGTGTGTGTGTGTGTGTGTGTGTGTGTAAAGGAGGTCACTGATTTTTAATTTTTGTTTATATCATTCAGGTTAGGTAATACTATAACAATAATACACATAAGTTCTTTGTAGTTTTACCCCTGAAAGCATTACATTCTTTGCTTATTTCTTATGCAGGTCAGCATGTCCTAAGGCTGGGCTTCTCCACCAGTCACTGATGTACACTGCCTATAGCTACATCTTAGGGAGCATGTGGTTTCAGGTCACCAGGGCAGAGCAAGAGAAAGACAAAGGGTCTTAAATGCATTGACCCAGATGTGACAAATAACACTTCTTTTCACTGACCATTGACTGGAAAGAATCATATGGCTCTACTGCAAGGGCATTAGGAAATATGAGAGAAAACTTGGATATTCAGGGACCATCATCATATGTATAGTCAGCCTTTCCTATTATGGATTCAATCAATTGCAAATCAAAAATATTGGAATGAAAAAAAAAATCCAGAAAATTTCAAAAGGCAAGACTTGAATTTGTGAGATGGTAACTATTTACACAGCATTTATATTAGGTGTTATAAGTATCTAGAGATAGTTTAAAATATATGGGAGATGTGTGTAGGTTATACACAAATACTATATCATGTACTGTAAAAGACTTGAGCATCCTTGGAGTTTGCTGTCCCCAGGGGTCCTAGAACCAACCCCCATGGATACCAAAGGACAACTGTATCTAAAATCCAAACACATGTTTTCTGGGTATATACCCAGAGAAAACCATACTTCAAAAAGACACATGCACCCCAATGTTCATTGCAGCACTATTTACAATAGCCGGGTCATGGAAGTAACCTAAATGCCCATCAATAGAAAAATAGATAAAGAAATGTGGTATATATATATACAATGGAATATTACTCAGTCATAGAAAGAAACGAAATTGGGTCATTTGTAGAGACGTGGATGGACCTAGTGACTATCATACAGAGTGAAGTAAGGCAGAAGGAGAAAAACAGGTATTGTATATTAATGCATATATGTGGAATCTAGAAAAATAACACAGATGAACCGGTTTGCAAGGCAGAAATAGAGACACAGATGTAGAGAACAAATGTATGGACACCAAGGGGGGAAAGTGGTGGGTGGCAGTGGTGGTGGTGGGATGAGTTGGGAGATTGAGACTGACATATATACACTAATATGTATAAACTAGTTAGCTAATAAGAACTGCTGTATAAAAAAATAAATAAATTTTAAATTAACTTAAAAAAACAAACATGTTTTCTTAGTTATAAATGAAAATATTTTTGTATGATTTAGGACTCAAGTGATATTCTAGTACATAAACAAATATGAATGCCATGGTTTTAAGTATTTCAAAGGTATAATGCAATTATGTAATTAGAATAATAAATTTAATTATAATTAAATAATATATAATTAGCACAATATTTAATTACATAATTATCATAATATAATTATTATGAATTAGCTTAATACATCAGGATAGTATTGTCCATATAAAAATTTCTCATGCAAGTTTCCCTTTCTGTAGAATATACAGTATTTCCAATTTTTCCATAAGCACATAAAATTAGTCCTCCATTACTCTCGGAATTGTCATGTGAGAAGTTTATCAATTCTTTTGAAGCATCAAAAGGGAAATTAGAGAAGTTAATTATGACAAGAACATGAGTAGTTAAAGGTTATTTGCAGTACTTGTAGGCAATAATTCTTGATTAACTATAGAGGTCATGTTAAAACATTATAACAAATAGCTTATACATTTTATATGATCATTCATGATACAAAATTATATTATTTAAAATATAAAAACTTCAGAATTTGAAATTTAAATATTAAGTATAATATTACTTTTAATAAGTGGAAAAACTGAAAAGATAAATGGTTTCTGAACCTCCAGTCTTAAAAATTGAAGGAAAAAATGAAAGTGAGTTTTACAGAAATCTGACATTACATCATAGTTAATAAAATCAACATGACAAATAATTCCTTACATATAAAATGACATTGCAGGCTAATAGGAAAACACATAGTAAAAATACAGGTTTGGCTAACTCATTACTTTTACCTCTCATATTATATCACTTATTTTCATGGAAAATAACCATTTGAGAAGTGATGACTAGTTAGTAAAAAAGTTTATTCATTAAATTTATTAGCTAGTTAATGAACTAAAATATTGTCTTTTTAATTAATTATTTTCCATCTCTTCAAAATAGATGAAATAAAGTGACGTGTTATCTCTACAGTCATATAAAATGACTAAATAGAACATAGAGATTTATTCTTGAAAAGACTAAAAAAAGTAAGAATTATTAAGGCAAATGAAAGATTTTTTGATTTGAGGACTGTTATTCTTGGTTTGTAAGCTGTATAGATTTTCTAACCTGTCACAATTATTTTAACAGAAGAGGACCCAAAGAACCACGGAGAAATACTGTATAATATCATTTAATGGAAACATTCAAATTATATGGCAGAAATTAGTAGTACTCCTTTTACTTTTGGACAGTGATGCTCACAAAAATATAGTGCTTTCACTTGCATTTAAAAATATTACACAACAGCTTTCACTTCCATTCCTACCTTTGTGAGTGGAACAGAATCAATGCTGGGCAGTTTCAAATTCAATCAGCTATCTTAATTTCCATAAAAGCTTATTTTGCATTACCAGTGTTATTTACTGGGACTGCCCACAGAACAGAAAATTCACTGCATTCATCTGAGGGGGACGAAGCACAGTTGGTATTCAAAATGATTAGCTATGCAAAAATAACATTTTTTATATAGAGAAAATGATGTAGTAGATTAAATTTTCGTACCTGGATATAATTTTTGAATGAAGTACTTGCAAAAGGCAAGGAATAACATAAACAACTAAAGGTCCAAAGAAATTTAGATACATACAAAACTTTTTACCAGCTAGTTCAGATTTTCAGCAATATATACAAATATTTATATTTATAATAATGTAATTCACTTCAATTTTAGAAAAGTACTGTTATGCTCTAGAATTGATTCTGAGCATACTCTAGGCCAGAAAAGTTTTTATTTAATTCAATATTTTATTTTGAATATGCTTTTAAACTAAAATTTTAAAATGCGCTGACAGGATAATTTTATCTGGACATCCTTCTCTCTTTTTTCCCTCCTTCCTGCTTCCTTTCCTTCCTCCCTCTCTTCCTCTCTCCCTTCTTCCCTCCCTCCCTCCCTTCCCTTCCTTGTTTCCTTCCTCCCTCCCTCCCTCCCTTCCTCCCTTCCTTCCTTCCTTCCTCTTTCCTTCCTTCCTTCCTCCCTCCCTCCCTTCCTTCTTCACTCCCTTCCTTCCTTCCTCCTTCCCTTCCTCTCTCCCTTCCTCCCTTCTTTCCTTCCTTGCTTCCTTCCTTTTTTCCCTTTCATCCAGTTGTCAATTCACTATTCAAAAATGTATTGTGAAAAATTGTACAGATGAACCAGTTTGCAAGGCAGAAATAGAGATACAGATGTAGAGAACAAATGTATGGACACCAAGGGGGGAAAGCCGGGGGTGGTGGTGGTGGGATGAAATGAGAGATTGGGATTGACCTATATACACTAATATGTATAAAATAGATTACTAAGAAGAACTGTATTAAAAATAAATAAAATTAAATTTTAAAAAAATGCACTTTCATGAAAATAAAAATGGATTGGGGCTTCCCTGGTAGCGCAGTGATTGTACATCCATTATGTATTTAAAAAATAAATAAAATTAAATTAAAAAATATAAATGCACTTTCATGAAAAAAAAATGGATTGTGCATCCATTATGTACCAAGGACTGTGTTAGCTCTTAGGAAAACACAGATGAAAATATAAGAATCTATAAAGAACGTACAAGGTAGTTGAATTCATGAACTGCCTGTAATTCATTTTGTTGAATTTTCTAAAGCAAAAGCATACATGAGACAGCACCCAGATCAAGAAACATTACCCCAAACCCAGAAGCTCCTTTCTATTTCTAATAAATATTTCAGTATCTTCCAATCTAAGGCTCTTGGGAATAGTACTATTGTGGGTTCAATTGTGCACTTTTTTTACTCATACGTATGCCTTTCTGTTGATTATATACCTACTCATAGAGTTGCTGGTCCATAGGTATGCTTGTGTTCAACGTTCATAGATACTAAGAAATGACAGTACCAAGCAGATAATCTAATTTACATTCCCACTAACAGTGTCTTAGTAATTCAGTTCAACACCTTGGCAACACATGGTAACTTCATTTTATTTATTTTCACTCCATTTTTTGTCAGGTTTATGGAAGTATAATCACCAACAGTAACATTCACTGAGTTTTGACAAATGTATACAGTCATATGATCACCACCATAATCAAGATAAAGATTCTATCCATCACATCAAAACATTCCTTCAAGCCCCTGGAAGTTAATTCCATCTCCCTCTCCCAACAACTTATGACTAATCTATCAATACTTGCTATCCCTATTGTCTACTTTTCCAGAATGTCAGATATATTAAATCTTAGACTATACAACCTTTTGAGTAGAGTTTTATCCACATAGCATTGTGCTTCTGGGATTCATCCTGAATATGTCAGTAGTGCATTCCTATATATAATAATGTGTGCTGTTCCACTTTATGGATATACCATGTTATGGTTATCCATTCCCCAATTAATGCAGATTTCAGCTCTTTATACATTTGAGCAATTATAAATTAAGCTCTACAAATATTCATATACAGAGTTGTGTGGGCATATATTTATATATTTTTTGTTCTCTGGAGTAAATACTTAAGTGCTGGATTGCTGATTCATAAAGCAAGTGCATGGTTAACTTTATAAGAAACTGCCAGACTGTTTCCCAAAATAGCTATATTATTTTTTTTTTATTTACACCAGTGATAATTGGCAGTTCAGTTGCTCTGCATTCTTGCTAAAACATGGCATTGCTTATTATTTTAATATTACACATTCTATTCTATGTGTAGTAGTATCTCATTGTTTTAATCGGATTTCTCTAAAGACAAAAGATGTTGAGCAACTTTTAGTATGTTTATTTGCATCTGTATACATTCTTTGGTGAAATGTCTCTTCAGATCTTTTGTCCAACTTTTGTTAGTTTATATTTATTGTTCCACTTTAAGAGTTATTTAAATATTCTAGATACAAGTCCATTGTCAGACATGTGATTTACAAATATTGTTACCAGTTTCTGGCTTATCTTTTATCTATTAACAGTGAGTTTCACAAAGCAAAGTTTTAAAATTTTAGTAATGCCCAATTTATCTTCACAAAACCTCAGGTCACATATATTTTCTTTCATGGGTTCTTCAAGATGTTTTATAATTTTATATTTTACATTTAGGTCTGTGATTCATTTTGAGTTCATTTTTGTGTAAACTGTGAGGTATGTGTCATGGGTCATTATTTTGACATGTGGAAATCCAATTGTTTCTGTACCATCTGTTGAAAAGACAATTATTTCTTCAGTGCATTGCCTTTGCATCTTTATAAAAAATCAGTTGACGTTTGTGGGCGAGTTTATTTCTTGCCTCTCTGTTCTGTTCCATTGATCGAAGTGTTGCCCCTTTTGTGAATACCATACCTCCTTGATTACTGTAGCTTTAGAGGAAGTCTTGAAATCAGGTAGTATAAGCTCTCAGTCATTATATTTTCTTTCTCAGAATTATCTTGGCTATTCTAGTTGCTTTTCTTTATCATATAACTTTTTTTTTTTTTTTTTTTTTT